>NC_064643.1:765247438-765552064 GCF_023864345.2 Schistocerca serialis cubense | reverse complement strand
TTCCCTATAAATCGAGTAACGTTTCTATGGAAACGACAGGATTTTCTTTTGGGATACGACAATCTCATTTCCGATCCACTAATCCTTCTTTACTGCATCCCTCACTCCCACTCATAGACGAATTCACACGGAAATTGCGTCGCTATGAAATACTATGTGTTCTAAGACATTTCCTTCTAAATCGAGTAACGTTTCTATGGAAACGACAGGATTTTCTTTTGGGATACGACAATCACATTTCCGATCCTCTAATCCTTCTTTACTGCATCCCTCACTCCCACTCATTGACGAATTCACACGGAAATTGCGTCGCTATGAAATACTACGGGTTCTATGACTTCTCCTTCTAAATCGAGTTACGTTTCTATGGAAACGACAGGATTCTCTTTTGGGATACGACAATCACATTTCCGATCCACTAATCCTTCTTTACTGCATCCCTCACACCCACACATTGATGAATTCACACGGAAATTGCGTCGATATGAAATACTATGTGTTCTAAGACATTTCCTTCTAAATCGAGTAACGTTTCTATGGAAACGACAGGATTTTCATTTGGGATACGACAATCATATTTCCGATCCACTAATCCTTCTTTAGTGCATCCCTCACTCCCACTCATTGACGAGTTCACACGGAAATTGCGTCGCTATGAAATACTATGTGTTCTAAGACATTTCCTTCTAAATCGAGTAACGTTTCTATGGAAACGACAGGATTTTCTTTTGGGATACGACAATCTCTTTTCCGTTCCACTAATCCTTCTTTTCTGCATCCCTCACTCCCACTCATTGACGAATTCACACGGAAATTGCGTCGCTATGAAATACTATGTGTTCTAAGTCATTTCCTTCTAAATCGAGTAACGTTTCTATGGAAACGACAGGATTTTCTATTGGGATACGACAATCTCATTTCCGATCCACTAATCCTTCTTTACTGCATCCCTCACTCCCACTCATTGACGAAATGACACGTGAATTGCGTCGCTATGAAATACTATGTGTTCTAAGACATTTCCTTCTAAATCGAGTAACGTTTCTATGGAAACGACAGGATTTTCTGTTGGGATACGACAATCTCATTTCCGATCCACTAATCCTTCTTTACTGCATCCCTCACTTTCACTCATTGACGAATTCTCACGGAAATTGCGTCGCTATGAAATACTATGTGTTCTAAGACATTTCCTTCTAAATCGAGTAACGTTTCTATGGAAACGACAGGATTTTCTTTTGGGATACGACAATCTCATTTCCGATCCACTAATCCTTCTTTACTGCATCCCTCACTCCCAGTCATTGACGAATTCACACGGAAATTGCGTCGCTATGAAATACTATGTGTTCTAAGACATTTCCTTCTAAATCGAGTAACTTTTCTATGGAAACGACAGGATTTTCATTTGGATACGACAATCACATTTCCGATCCACTAATCCTTCTTTACTGCATCCCTCACTCCCACTCATTGACGAATTCACACGGAAATTGCGTCGCTATGAAATACTATGTGATCTAAGTCATTTCCTTCTAAATCGAGTAACGTTTCTATGGAAACGACAGGATTTTCTATTGGGATACGACAATCTCATTTCCGATCCACTAATCCTTCTTTACTGCATCCCTCACTCCCACTCATTGACGAATTCACACGGAAACTGCGTCGCTATGAAATACTATGTGTTCTAAGTCATTTCCTTCTAAATCGAGTAACGTTTCTATGCAAACGACAGGATTTTCTATTGGGATACGACAATCTCATTTCCGATCCACTAATCCTTCTTTACTGCATCCCTCACTCCCACTCATTGACGAAATCACACGGGAATTGCGTCGCTATGAAATACTATGTGTTCTAAGACATTTCCCTCTAAATCGAGTAACGTTTCTATGGAAACGACAGGATTTTCTGTTGGGATACGACAATCTCATTTCCGATCCACTAATCCTTCTTTACTGCATCCCTCATTCCCACTCATTGACAAATTCACACGGAAATTGCGTCTCTATGAAATACTATGTGTTCTAAGACATTTCCTTCTAAATCGAGTAACGTTCCTATGGTAACGACAGGATTTTTTTTTGGGATACGACAATCTCATTTCCGATCCACTAATCCTTCTTTACTGCATCCCTCACTCCCACTCATTGACGAATTCACACGGAAATTGCGTCGCTATGAAATACTATGTGATCTAAGACATTTCCTTCTAAATCGAGTAACGTTTCTATGGAAACGACAGGATTTTCTTTTGGGATACGACAATCTCATTTCCGATCCACTAATCCTTCTTTACTGCATCCCTCACTCCCACTCATTGACGAATTCACACGGAAATTGCGTCGCTATGAAATACTATGTGTTCTAAGACATTTCCTTCTAAATCGAGTAACTTTTCTATGGAAACGACAGGATTTTCATTTGGATACGACAATCACATTTCCGATCCACTAATCCTTCTTTACTGCATCCCTCACTCCCACTCATTGACGAATTCACACGGAAATTGCGTCGCTATGAAATACTATGTGATCTACGTCATTTCCTTCTAAATCGAGTAACGTTTCTATGGAAACGACAGGATTTTCTATTGGGATACGACAATCTCATTTCCGATCCACTAATCCTTCTTTACTGCATCCCTCACTCCCACTCATTGACGAATTCACACGGAAATTGCGTCGCTATGAAATACTATGTGTTCTAAGACATTTCCTCCTAAATCGAGTAATGTTTCTATGGAAACGACAGGATTTTTGTTTGGGATACGACAATCTCATTTCCGATCCACTAATCCTTCTTTACTGCATCCCTCACTCCCACTCATTGACGAATTCACACGGAAATTGCGTCGCTATGAAATACTATGTGTTCTAAAACATTTCCTTCTAAATCGAGTAACGTTTCTATGGAAACGACAGGATTTTCTTTTGGGATAAGACAATCTCATTTCCGATCCACTAATCCTTCTTTACTGCATCCCTCACTCCCACACATTGACGAATTCACACGGAAATTGCGTCGCTGTGAAATACTGTGAGTTCTAAGACATTTCCATCTAAATCGAGTAACGTATCTATGGAAACGAAAGGATTTTCATTTGGGATACGACAATCACATTTCCAATCCACTAATCATTCTTTACTGCATCCCTCACTCCCACTCATTGACGAATTCACACGGAAATTGCGTCGCTATGAAATACTATGTGTCTAAGACATTTTCTTCTAAATCGAGTAACGTTTCAATGGAAACGACAGGATTTTCTTTTGGGATACGACAATCTCATTTCCGATCCACTAATCCTTCTTTACTGCATCCCGCACTCCCACTCATTGACGAATTCTCACGGAAATTGCGTCGCTATGAAATACTATGTGTTCTAAGACATTTCCCTATAAATCGAGTAACGTTTCTATGGAAACGACAGGATTTTCTTTTGGGATACGACAATCTCATTTCCGATCCACTAATCCTTCTTTACTGCATCCCTCACTCCCACTCATAGACGAATTCACACGGAAATTGCGTCGCTATGAAATACTATGTGTTCTAAGACATTTCCTTCTAAATCGAGTAACGTTTCTATGGAAACGACAGGATTTTCTTTTGGGATACGACAATCACATTTCCGATCCTCTAATCCTTCTTTACTGCATCCCTCACTCCCACTCATTGACGAATTCACACGGAAATTGCGTCGCTATGAAATACTATGGGTTCTATGACTTCTCCTTCTAAATCGAGTTACGTTTCTATGGAAACGACAGGATTCTCTTTTGGGATACGACAATCACATTTCCGATCCACTAATCCTTCTTTACTGCATCCCTCACACCCACACATTGATGAATTCACACGGAAATTGCGTCGATATGAAATACTATGTGTTCTAAGACATTTCCTTCTAAATCGAGTAACGTTTCTATGGAAACCACAGGATTTTCTTTTGGGATACGACAATCTCATTTCCGATCCACTAATCCTTCTTTACTGCATCCCTCACTCCCACTCATTGACGAATTCACACGGAAATTGCGTCTCTATGAAATACTATGTGTTCTAAGACATTTCCTTCTACATCGAGTAACGTTTCTATGGAAACGACAGGATTATCTTTTGGGATACAACAATCTCATTTGCGATCAACTAATCCTTCTTTACTGCATCCCTCACTCCCACACATTGACGAATTCACACGGAAATTGCGTCGCTAAGAAATACTATGAGTTCTAAGACATTTCCTTCTAAATCGAGTAACGTTTCTATGGAAACGAAAGGATTTTCTTTTGGGATACGACAATCACATTTCCGATCCACTAATCCTTCTTTACTGCATCCCTCACTCCCACTCATTGACTAATTCACACGGAAATTGCGTCGCTATGAAATACTATGAGTTCTAAGACATTTCCTTCTAAATCGAGTAACGTTTCTATGGAAACGAAAGGATTTTCTTTTGGGATACGACAATCACATTTCCGATCCACTAATCCTTCTTTACTGCATCCCTCACTCCCACTCATTGACGAATTCACACGGAAATTGCGTCGCTATGAAATACTACGTGTTCTAAGTCATTTCCTTCTAAATCGAGTAACGTTTCTATGGAAACGACAGGATTTTCTATTGGGATACGACAATCTCATTTCCGATCCACTAATCCTTCTTTACTGCATCCCTCACTCCCACTCATTGACGAAATCACACGGGAATTGCGTCGCTATGAAATACTATGTGTTCTAAGACATTTCCTTCTAAATCGAGTAACGTTTCTATGGAAACGACAGGATTTTCTGTTGGGATACGACAATCTCATTTCCGATCCACTAATCCTTCTTTACTGCATCCCTCACTCCCACTCATTGACGAATTCTCACGGAAATTGCGTCGCTATGAAATACTATGTGTTCTAAGACATTTCCTTCTAAATCGAGTAACGTTTCTATGGAAACGACAGGATTATCTTTTGGGATACGACAATCTCATTTCCGATCCACTAATCCTTCTTTACTGCATCCCTCACTCCCACTCATTGACGAATTCACACGGAAATTGCGTCGCTATGAAATACTATGTGTTCTAAGACATTTCCTTCTAAATCGAGTAACTTTTCTATGGAAACGACAGGATTTTTATTTGGATACGACAATCACATTTCCGATCCACAAATCCTTCTTTACTGCATCCCTCACTCCCACTCATTGACGAATTCACACGGAAATTGCGTCGCTATGAAATACTATGTGATCTAAGTCATTTCCTTCTAAATCGAGTAACGTTTCTATGGAAACGACAGGATTTTCTATTGGGATACGACAATCTCATTTCCGATCCACTAATCCTTCTTTACTGCATCCCTCACTCCCACTCATTGACGAATTCACACGGAAATTGCGTCGCTATGAAATACTATGTGTTCTAAGTCATTTCTTTCTAAATCGAGTAACGTTTCTATGGAAACGACAGGATTTTCTATTGGGATACGACAATCTCATTTCCGATCCACTAATCCTTCTTTACTGCATCCCTCACTCCCACTCATTGACGAAATCACACGGGAATTGCGTCGCTATGAAATACTATGTGTTCTAAGACATTTCCTTCTAAATCGAGTAACGTTTCTATGGAAACGACAGGATTTTCTGTTGGGATACGACAATCTCATTTCCGATCCACTAATCCTTCTTTACTGCATCCCTCATTCCCACTCATTGATGAATTCACACGGAAATTGCGTCTCTATGAAATACTATGTGTTCTAAGACATTTCCTTCTGAATCGAGTAACGTTTCTATGGAAATGAAAGGATTTTCTTTTGGGATACGACAATCTCATTTCCGATCCACTAATCCTTCTTTACTGCATCCCTCACTCCCACTCATTGACGAATTCACACGGAAATTGCGTCGCTATGAAATACTATGTGTTCTAAGACATTTCCTTCTAAATCAAGTAACGTATCTATGGAAACGAAAGGATTTTCTTTTGGGATACGACAATCACATTTTAAATCCACTAATCATTCTTTACTGCATCCCTCACTCCCACTCATTGACGAATTCACACGGAAATTGCGTCGCTATGAAATACTATGTGTTCTAAGACATTTCCTTCTAAATCGAGTAACGTTTCTATGGAAACGACAGGATTTTCTTTTGGGATACGACAATCTCATTCCCGATCCACTAATCCTTCTTTACTGCATCCCTCACTCTCACTCATGACGAATTCACACGGAAATTGCGTCGCCATGAAATACTATGCGTTCTAAGACATTTCCTTCTAAATCGAGTAACGTTTCTATGGAAACCACAGGATTTTCTTTTGGGATACGACAATCTCATTTCCGATCCACTAATCCTTCTTTACTGCATCCCTCACTCCCACTCATTGACGAATTCACACGGAAATTGCGTCTCTATGAAATACTATGTGTTCTAAGACATTTCCTTCTACATCGAGTAACGTTTCTATGGAAACGACAGGATTATCTTTTGGGATACAACAATCTCATTTGCGATCAACTAATCCTTCTATACTGCATCCCTCACTCCCACACATTGACGAATTCACACGGAAATTGCGTCGCTAAGAAATACTATGAGTTCTAAGACATTTCCTTCTAAATCGAGTAACGTTTCTATGGAAACGAAAGGATTTTCTTTTGGGATACGACAATCACATTTCCGATCCACTAATCCTTCTTTACTGCATCCCTCACTCCCACTCATTGACTAATTCACACGGAAATTGCGTCGCTATGAAATACTATGAGTTCTAAGACATTTCCTTCTAAATCGAGTAACGTTTCTATGGAAACGAAAGGATTTTCTTTTGGGATACGACAATCACATTTCCGATCCACTAATCCTTCTTTACTGCATCCCTCACTCCCACTCATTGACGAATTCACACGGAAATTGCGTCGCTATGAAATACTACGTGTTCTAAGTCATTTCCTTCTAAATCGAGTAACGTTTCTATGGAAACGACAGGATTTTCTATTGGGATACGACAATCTCATTTCCGATCCACTAATCCTTCTTTACTGCATCCCTCACTCCCACTCATTGACGAAATCACACGGGAATTGCGTCGCTATGAAATACTATGTGTTCTAAGACATTTCCTTCTAAATCGAGTAACGTTTCTATGGAAACGACAGGATTTTCTGTTGGGATACGACAATCTCATTTCCGATCCACTAATCCTTCTTTACTGCATCCCTCACTCCCACTCATTGACGAATTCTCACGGAAATTGCGTCGCTATGAAATACTATGTGTTCTAAGGCATTTCCTTCTAAATCGAGTAACGTTTCTATGGAAACGACAGGATTATCTTTTGGGATACGACAATCTCATTTCCGATCCACTAATCCTTCTTTACTGCATCCCTCACTCCCACTCATTGACGAATTCACACGGAAATTGCGTCGCTATGAAATACTATGTGTTCTAAGACATTTCCTTCTAAATCGAGTAACTTTTCTATGGAAACGACAGGATTTTTATTTGGATACGACAATCACATTTCCGATCCACAAATCCTTCTTTACTGCATCCCTCACTCCCACTCATTGACGAATTCACACGGAAATTGCGTCGCTATGAAATACTATGTGATCTAAGTCATTTCCTTCTAAATCGAGTAACGTTTCTATGGAAACGACAGGATTTTCTATTGGGATACGACAATCTCATTTCCGATCCACTAATCCTTCTTTACTGCATCCCTCACTCCCACTCATTGACGAATTCACACGGAAATTGCGTCGCTATGAAATACTATGTGTTCTAAGTCATTTCCTTCTAAATCGAGTAACGTTTCTATGGAAACGACAGGATTTTCTATTGGGATACGACAATCTCATTTCCGATCCACTAATCCTTCTTTACTGCATCCCTCACTCCCACTCATTGACGAAATCACACGGGAATTGCGTCGCTATGAAATACTATGTGTTCTAAGACATTTCCTTCTAAATCGAGTAACGTTTCTATGGAAACGACAGGATTTTCTGTTGGGATACGACAATCTCATTTCCGATCCACTAATCCTTCTTTACTGCATCCCTCATTCCCACTCATTGATGAATTCACACGGAAATTGCGTCTCTATGAAATACTATGTGTTCTAAGACATTTCCTTCTAAATCGAGTAACGTTCCTATGGAAACGACAGGATTTTCTTTTGGGATACGACAATCTCATTTCCGATCCACTAATCCTTCTTTACTGCATCCCTCACTCCCACTCATTGACGAATTCACACGGAAATATCGTCGCTATGAAATACTATGTGTCTAAGACATTTTCTTCTAAATCGAGTAACGTTTCTATGGAAACGACAGGATTTTCTGTTGGGATACGACAATCTCATTTCCGATCCACTAATCCTTCTTTACTGCATCCCTCACTCCCACTCATTGACGAATTCTCACGGAAATTGCGTCGCTATGAAATACTATGTGTTCTAAGACATTTCCTTCTAAATCGAGTAACGTTTCTATGGAAACGACAGGATTTTCTTTTGGGATACGACAATCTCATTTCCGATCCACTAATCCTTCTTTACTGCATCCCTCACTCCCACTCATTGACGAATTCACACGGAAATTGCGTCGCTATGAAATACTATGTGTTCTAAGACATTTCCTTCTAAATCGAGTAACTTTTCTATGGAAACGACAGGATTTTCATTTGGATACGACAATCACATTTCCGATCCACAAATCCTTCTTTACTGCATCCCTCACTCCCACTCATTGACGAATTCACACGGAAATTGCGTCGCTATGAAATACTATGTGATCTAAGTCATTTTCTTCTAAATCGAGTAACGTTTCTATGGAAACGACAGGATTTTCTATTGGGATACGACAATCTCATTTCCGATCCACTAATCCTTCTTTACTGCATCCCTCACTCCCACTCATTGACGAATTCACACGGAAATTGCGTCGCTATGAAATACTATGTGTTCTAAGTCATTTCCTTCTAAATCGAGTAACGTTTCTATGGAAACGACAGGATTTTCTATTGGGATACGACAATCTCACTTCCGATCCACTAATCCTTCTTTACTGCATCCCTCACTCCCACTCATTGGCGATATCACACGGAAATTGCGTCTCTATGAAATACTATGTGTTCTAAGACATTTCCTTCTAAATCGAGTAACGTTCCTATGGAAACGACAGGATTTTCTTTTGGGATACGACAATCTCATTTCCGATCCACTAATCCTTCTTTACTGCATCCCTCACTCCCACTCATTGACGAATTCACACGGAAATATCGTCGCTATGAAATACTATGTGTCTAAGACATTTTCTTCTAAATCGAGTAACGTTTCTATGGAAACGACAGGATTTTCTTTTGGGATACGACATGCTCATTTCCGATCCACTAATCCTTCTTTACTGCATCCCTCACTCCCACTCATTGACGAATTCTCACGGAAATTGCGTCGCTATGAAATACTATGTGTTCTAAGACATTTCCTCCTAAATCGAGTAATGTTTCTATGGAAACGACAGGATTTTTGTTTGGGATACGACAATCTCATTTCCGATCCACTAATCCTTCTTTACTGCATCCCTCACTCCCACTCATTGACGAATTAACACGGAAATTGCGTCGCTATGAAATACTATGTGTTCTAAGACATTTCCTTCTAAATCGAGTAACTTTTCTATGGAAACGACAGGATTTTCATTTGGATACGACAATCACATTTCCGATCCACTAATCCTTCTTTACTGCATCCCTCACTCCCACTCATTGACGAATTCACACGGAAATTGCGTCGCTATGAAATACTATGTGTCTAAGACATTTTCTTCTAAATCGAGTAACGTTTCGATGGAAACGACAGGATTTTCTGTTGGGATACGACAATCTCATTTCCGATCCACTAATCCTTCTTTACTGCATCCCTCACTCCCACTCATTGACGAATTCTCACGGAAATTGCGTCGCTATGAAATACTATGTGATCTAAGTCATTTCCTTCTAAATCGAGTAACGTTTCTATGGAAACGACAGGATTTTCTATTGGGATACGACAATCTCATTTCCGATCCACTAATCCTTCTTTACTGCATCCCTCACTCCCACTCATTGACGAATTCACACGGAAATTGCGTCGCTATGAAATACTATGTGTTCTAAGACATTTCCTCCTAAATCGAGTAATGTTTCTATGGAAACGACAGGATTTTTGTTTGGGATACGACAATCTCATTTCCGATCCACTAATCCTTCTTTACTGCATCCCTCACTCCCACTCATTGACGAATTCACACGGAAATTGCGTCGCTATGAAGTACTATGTGTTCTAAGACATTTCCTTCTAAATCGATTAACGTTTCTATGGAAACGACAGGATTTTCTTTTGGGATAAGACAATCTCATTTCCGATCCACTAATCCTTCTTTACTGCATCCCTCACTCCCACACATTGACGAATTCACACGGAAATTGCGTCGCTATGAAATACTGTGAGTTCTAAGACATTTCCATCTAAATCGAGTAACGTATCTATGGAAACGAAAGGATTTTCATTTGGGATACGACAATCACATTTCCAATCCACTAATCATTCTTTACTGCATCCCTCACTCCCACTCATTGACGAATTCACACGGAAATTGCGTCGCTATGAAATACTATGTGTCTAAGACATTTTCTTCTAAATCGAGTAACGTTTCAATGGAAACGACAGGATTTTCTTTTGGGATACGACAATCTCATTTCCGATCCACTAATCCTTATTTACTGCATCCCGCACTCCCACTCATTGACGAATTCTCACGGAAATTGCGTCGCTATGAAATACTATGTGTTCTAAGACATTTCCCTATAAATCGAGTAACGTTTCTATGGAAACGACAGGATTTTCTTTTGGGATACGACAATCTCATTTCCGATCCACTAATCCTTCTTTACTGCATCCCTCACTCCCACTCATAGACGAATTCACACGGAAATTGCGTCGCTATGAAATACTATGTGTTCTAAGACATTTCCTTCTAAATCGAGTAACGTTTCTATGGAAACGACAGGATTTTCTTTTGGGATACGACAATCACATTTCCGATCCTCTAATCCTTCTTTACTGCATCCCTCACTCCCACTCATTGACGAATTCACACGGAAATTGCGTCGCTATGAAATACTATGGGTTCTATGACTTCTCCTTCTAAATCGAGTTACGTTTCTATGGAAACGACAGGATTCTCTTTTGGGATACGACAATCACATTTCCGATCCACTAATCCTTCTTTACTGCATCCCTCACACCCACACATTGATGAATTCACACGGAAATTGCGTCGATATGAAATACTATGTGTTCTAAGACATTTCCTTCTAAATCGAGTAACGTTTCTATGGAAACGACAGGATTTTCATTTGGGATACGACAATCATATTTCCGATCCACTAATCCTTCTTTAGTGCATCCCTCACTCCCACTCATTGACGAATTCACACGGAAATTGCGTCGCTATGAAATACTATGTGTTCTAAGACATTTCCTTCTATATCGAGTAACGTTTCTATGGAAACGACAGGATTTTCTTTTGGGATACGACAATCTCATTTCCGATCCACTAATCCTTCTTTACTGCATCCCTCACTCCCACTCATTCACGAATTCACACGGAAATTGCGTCACTATGAAATACTATGTGTTCTAAGACATTTCCTTCTGAATCGAGTAACGTTTCTATGGAAATGAAAGGATTTTCTTTTGGGATACGACAATCTCATTTCCGATCCACTAATCCTTCTTTACTGCATCCTTCACTCCCACTCATTGACGAATTCACACGGAAATTGCGTCGCTATGAAATACTATGAGTTCTAAGACATTTCCTTCTAAATCGAATAACGTTTCTATGGAAACGAAAGGATTTTCTTTTGGGATACGACAATCACATTTCCAATCCACTAATCATTCTTTACTGCATCTCTCACTCCCACTCATTGACGAATTCACACGGAAATTGCGTCGCTATGAAATACTATGTGTTCTAAGACATTTCCTTCTAAATCGAGTAACGTTTCTATGGAAACGACAGGATGTTCTTTTGGGATACGACAATCTCATTCCCGATCCACTAATCCTTCTTTACTGCATCCCTCACTCTCACTCATGACGAATTCACACGGAAATTGCGTCGCCATGAAATACTATGCGTTCTAAGACATTTCCTTCTAAATCGAGTAACGTTTCTATGGAAACCACAGGATTTTCTTTTGGGATACGACAATCTCATTTCCGATCCACTAATCCTTCTTTACTGCATCCCTCACTCCCACTCATTGACGAATTCACACGGAAATTGCGTCTCTATGAAATACTATGTGTTCTAAGACATTTCCTTCTACATCGAGTAACGTTTCTATGGAAACGACAGGATTATCTTTTGGGATACAACAATCTCATTTGCGATCAACTAATCCTTCTTTACTGCATCCCTCACTCCCACTCATTGACGAATTCACACGGAAATTGCGTCTCTATGAAATACTATGTGTTCTAAAACATTTCCTTCTAAATCGAGTAACGTTTCTATGGAAACGACAGGATTTTCTTTTGGGATACGACAATCTCATTTCCGATCCACTAATCCTTCTCTACTGCATCCTTCACTCCCACTCATTGACGAATTCACACGGATATTGCGTCTCTATGAAATACTATGTGTTCTAAGACATTTCCTTCTAAATCGAGTAACGTTTCTATGGAAACGACAGGATTTTATTTTGGGATGCGACAATCTCATTTCCGATCAACTAATCCTTCTTTACTGCATTACTCACTCCCACTCATTGGCGAATTCACACGGTAATTGCGCCTCTATGAAATACTATGTGTTCTAAGACATTTCCTTCTAAATCGAGTAACGTTTCTATGGAAACGACAGGATTTTCGTTTGGGATACGGCAATCTCATTTCCGATCCACTAATCCTTCTTTACTGCATCCCTCACTCCCACTCATTGACGAATTCACACGGGAATTGCGTCGCTATGAAATACTATGTGTTCTAAGACATTTCCTTCTAAATCGAGTAACGTTTCTATGGAAACGACAGGATTTTCTTTTCGGATACGACAATCTCATTTCCGATCCACTTATCCTTCTTTACTGCATCCCTCATTCCCACTCATTGACGAATTCACACGGAAACTGCGTCTCTATGAAATACAATGTGTTCTAAGACATTTCCTTCTAAATCGAGTAACGTTTCTATGGAAACGTCAGGATTATCTTTTGGGATACGACAATCTCATTTCCGATCCACTAATCCTTCTTTACTGCATCCCTCACTCCCACTCATTGACGAATTCACACGGAAATTGCGTCGCTATGAAATACTATGTGTTCTAAGACATTTCCTTCTAAATCGAGTAACATTTCTATGGAAACGACAGGATTTTCTTTTGGTATACGACAATCTCATTTACGATCCGCTAATCCTACTTTACTGCATCCCTCACTCCCACTCATTGACGAATTCACACGGAAATTGCGTCGCTATGAAATACTATGTGTTCTAAGACATTTCCTTCTAAATCGAGTAACGTTTCTATGGAAACGACAGGATTTTCTTTTGGGATATGACAATCTCATTTCCGATCCACTAATCCTTCTTTACTGCATCCCTCACTCCCACTCATTGACGAATACACACGGAAATTGCGTCGCTATGAAATACTATGTGTTCTAAGACATTTCCTTCTAAATCGAGTAACGTTTCTGTGGAAACGACAGGATTTTCATTTGTGATACGACAATCACATTTCCGATCCATTAATCCTTCTTTACTGCATCCCTCACTCCCACTCATTGCCGAATTCACACGGACATTGCGTCGCTATGAAATACTATGTGTTCTAAGTCATTTCCTTGTAAATCGAGTAACGTTTCTATGGAAACGACAGGATTTTTTATTGGGATACGACAATCTCATTTCCGATCCACTAATCCTTCCTTACTGCATCCCTCACTCCCACTCATTGACGAATTCACACGGAAATTGCGTCGCTATGAAATACTATGTGTTCTAAGACATTTCCTTCTAAATCGAATAACGTTTCTATGGAAACGACAGGATTTTCTTTTGGGATACGACAATCTCATTTCCGATCCACTAATTCTTCTTTACTGCATCCCTCACGCCCACTCATTGACGAATTCATACTGAAATTGCGTCGCTATGAAATACTATGTGTTCTACGACATTTCCTTCTAAATCAAGTAACGTTTCTATGGAAACGACAGGATTTTCTTTTGGGATACGACAATCTCATTTCCGATCCACCAATCCTTCTTTACTGCATCCCTCACTCCCACACATTGACGAATTCACACGGAAATTGCGTCGCTATGAAATACTATGAGTTCTAAGACATTTCCTTCTAAATCGAGTAACGTTTCTATGGAAACGAAAGGATTTTCTTTTGGGATACGACAATCACATTTCCGATCCACTAATCCTTCTTTACTGCATCCCTCACTCCCACTCATTGACTAATTCACACGGAAACTGCGTCGCTATGAAATACTATGTGTCTAAGACATTTTTTTCTAAATCGAGTAACGTTTCTATGGAAACGACAGGATTTTCTTTTGAGATACGACAATCTCATTTCCGATCCACTAATCCTTCTTTACTGCATCCCTCACTCCCACTCATTGACTAGTTCACACGGAAATTGCGTCGCTATGAAATACTATGTGTTCTAAGACATTTCCTTCTAAATCGAGTAACGTTTCTATGGAAACGACAGGATTTTCCTTTGGGATACGACAATCTCTTTTCCGTTCCACTAATCCTTCTTTTCTGCATCCCTCACTCCCACTCATTGACGAATTCACACGGAAATTGCGTCGCTATCAAATACTATGTGTTCTAAGTCATTTCCTTCTAAATCGAGTAACGTTTCTATGGAAACGACAGGATTTTCTATTGGGATACGACAATCTCATTTCCGATCCACTAATCCTTCTTTACTGCATCCCTCACTCCCACTCATTGACGAAATCACACGGGAATTGCGTCGCTATGAAATACTATGTGTTCTAAGACATTTCCTTCTAAATCGAGTAACGTTTCTATGGAAACGACAGGATTTTCTGTTGGGATACGACAATCTCATTTCCGATCCACTAATCCTCCTTTACTGCATCGCTCACTCCCACTCATTGACGAATTCACACGGAAATTGCGTCGCTATGAAATACTATGTGTTCTAAGACATTTCCTTCTAAATCGAGTAACGTTTCTATGGAAACGACAGGATTTTCATTTGTGATAAGACAATCACATTTCCGATCCACTAATCATTCTTTACTGCATCCCTCACTCCCACTCATTGACGAATTCACACGGAAATTGCGTCGCTATGAAGTAATATGTGTTCTAAGTCATTTCCTTCTAAATCGAGTAACGTTTCTATGGAAACGACAGGATTTTCCATTAAAATACGACAATCGCATTTCCGATCCACTAATCCTTCTTTACTGCATCCCTCACTCCCACTCATTGACGAATTCACACGGAAATTGCGTCGCTATGAAATACTATGTGTTCTAAGACATTTCCTTCTAAATCGAGTAACGTTTCTATGGAAACGACAGGATTTTCTTTTGGGATACGTCAATCTCATTTCCGATCCACTAATCCTTCTTTACTGCATCCCTCACTCCCACTCATTGACGAATTCACACTGAAATTGCGTCGCTATGAAATCCTATGTGTTCCACGACATTTCCTTCCAAATCGAGTAACGTTTCTATGGAAACAACAGGATTTTCTTTTGGGATAAGACAATCTCATTTCCCATCCACCAGTCCTTCTTTACTGCATCCCTCACTCCCACACATTGACGAATTCACACGGAAATTGCGTCGCTATGAAATACTATGAGTTCTAAGACATTTCCTTCTAAATCGAGAAACGTTTCTATGGAAACGACAGGATTTTCTTTTGGGATACCACAATCACATTTCCGATCCACTAATCCTTCGTTACTGCATCCCTCACTCCCACTCATTGACGAATTCACACGGAAATTGCGTCGCTATGAAATACTATGTGTTCTAAGACATTTCCTTCTAAATCGAGTAACGTTTCTATGGAAACGACAGGATTTACTTTTGGGATACGACAATCTCATTTCCGATCCACTAATCCTTCTTTACTGCATCCCTCACTGACACTCATTGACGAATTCACACGGAAATTGCGTCGCTATGAAATACTATGTGTTCTAAGACATTTCCTTCTAAATCGAGTAACGTTTCTATGGAAACGACAGGATTTTCCTTTGGGATACGACAATCTCTTTTCCGTTCCACTAATCCTTCTTTTCTGCATCCCTCACTCCCACTCATTGACGAATTCACACGGAAATTGCGTCGCTATCAAATACTATGTGTTCTAAGTCATTTCCTTCTAAATCGAGTAACGTTTCTATGGAAACGACAGGATTTTCTATTGGGATACGACAATCTCATTTCCGATCCACTAATCCTTCTTTACTGCATCCCTCACTCCCACTCATTGACGAAATCACACGGGAATTGCGTCGCTATGAAATACTATGTGTTCTAAGACATTTCCTTCTAAATCGAGTAACGTTTCTATGGAAACGACAGGATTTTCTGTTGGGATACGACAATCTCATTTCCGATCCACTAATCCTCCTTTACTGCATCGCTCACTCCCACTCATTGACGAATTCACACGGAAATTGCGTCGCTATGAAATACTATGTGTTCTAAGACATTTCCTTCTAAATCGAGTAACGTTTCTATGGAAGCGACAGGATTTTCATTTGTGATAAGACAATCACATTTCCGATCCACTAATCATTCTTTACTGCATCCCTCACTCCCACTCATTGACGAATTCACACGGAAATTGCGTCGCTATGAAGTACTATGTGTTCTAAGTCATTTCCTTCTAAATCGAGTAACGTTTCTATGGAAACGACAGGATTTTCCATTAAAATACGACAATCGCATTTCCGATCCACTAATCCTTCTTTACTGCATCCCTCACTCCCACTCATTGACGAATTCACACGGAAATTGCGTCGCTATGAAATACTATGTGTTCTAAGACATTTCCTTCTAAATCGAGTAACGTTTCTATGGAAACCACAGGATTTTCTTTTGGGATACGTCAATCTCATTTCCGATCCACTAATCCTTCTTTACTGCATCCCTCACTCCCACTCATTGACGAATTCACACTGAAATTGCGTCGCTATGAAATCCTATGTGTTCCACGACATTTCCTTCCAAATCGAGTAACGTTTCTATGGAAACAACAGGATTTTCTTTTGGGATAAGACAATCTCATTTCCCATCCACCAGTCCTTCTTTACTGCATCCCTCACTCCCACACATTGACGAATTCACACGGAAATTGCGTCGCTATGAAATACTATGAGTTCTAAGACATTTCCTTCTAAATCGAGAAACGTTTCTATGGAAACGACAGGATTTTCTTTTGGGATACCACAATCACATTTCCGATCCACTAATCCTTCGTTACTGCATCCCTCACTCCCACTCATTGACGAATTCACACGGAAATTGCGTCGCTATGAAAAACTATGTGTTCTAAGACATTTCCTTCTAAATCGAGTAACGTTTCTATGGAAACGACAGGATTTTCTTTTGGGATACGACAATCTCATTTCCGATCCACTAATCCTTCTTTACTGCATCCCTCACTGACACTCATTGACGAATTCACACGGAAATTGCGTCGCTATGAAATACTATGTGTTCTAAGACATTTCCTTCTAAATCGAGTAACGTTTCTATGGAAACGACAGGATTTTCATTTGGGATACGGCAATCATATTTCCGATCCACTAATCCTTCTTTACTGCATCCCTCACTCCCACTCATTGACGAATTCACACGGAAATTGCGTCGCTATGAAATACTATGTGTTCTAAGACATTTCCTTCTAAATCGAGTAACGTTTCTATGGAAACGACACGATTTTCTTTTGGGATACGACAATCACCTTTCCGATCCACTAATCCTTCTCTACTGCATCCCTCACTCCCACTCATTGACGAATTCACACGGAAATTGCGTCGCTATGAAATACTATGTGTTCTAAGACATTTCCTTCTAAATCGAGTAACGTTTCTAGGGAAACGACAGGATTTTCTTTTGGGATACGACAATCTCATTCCCGATCCACTTACCCTCTTTGCTGCATCCCTCACTCCCACTCATTGACGAATTCACACGGAAATTGCGTCGCCATGAAATACTATGTGTTCTAAGACATTTCCTTCTAAATCGAGTAACGTTTCTATGGAAACTACAGGATTTTCTTTTGGGATAAGACAATCTCATTTCCGATCCACTAATCCTTCTTTACTGCATCCCTCACTCCCACACATTGACGAATTCACACGGAATTTGCGTCGCTATGAAATACTATGTGTTCTAAGACATTTCCTTCTAAATCGAGTAACGTATCTATGGAAATGAAAGGATTTTCTTCTGGGATACGACAATCTCATTTCCGATCCACTAATCCTTCTTTACTGCATCCCTCACTCCCACTCATTGACGAATTCACACGGAAATTGCGTCGCTATGAAATACTATGTGTCTAAGACATTTTCTTCTAAATCGAGTAACGTTTCTATGGAAACGACAGGATTTTCTTTTGGGATACGACAATCTCATTTCCGATCCACTAATCCTTCTTTACTGCATCCCTCACTCCCATTCATTGACGAATTCACACGGAAATTGCGTCGCTATGAAATACTATGTGTTCTAAGACATTTCCTTCTAAATCGAGTAACGTTTCTATGGAAACGACAGGATTTTCTTTTGGGATACGACAATCTCATTTCCGATCCACTAATCCTTCACTACTGCATCCCTCACTCCCACTCATTGACGAATTCACACGGAAATTGCGTCGCTATGAAATACTATGTGTTCTAAGACATTTCCTTCTAAATCGAGTAACGTTTCTATGGAAACGACAGGATCTTCTTTTGGGATACGACAATCTCATTCCCGATCCACTAATCCTTCTTTACTGCATCCCTCACTCTCACTCATTGACGAATTCACACGGAAATTGCGTCGCCATGAAATACTATGTGTTCTACGACATTTCCTTCTAAATCGAGTAACGTTTCTATGGAAACGACAGGATTTTCTTTTGGGATACGACAATCTCATTTCCGATCCACTAATCCTTCTTTACTGCATCCCTCACTCCCACTCATTGACGAATTCACACGGAAATTGCGTCGCTATGAAATACTATGTGTTCTAAGACATTTCTTTCTAAATCGAGTAACGTTTCTATGGAAACGACAGGATTTTCTTTTGGGATACGACAATCTCATTCCAGATCCACTAATCCTTCTTTACTGCATCCCTCACTCTCACTCATTGACGAATTCACACGGAAATTGCGTCGCCATGAAATACTATGTGTTCTAAGACATTTCCTTCTAAATCGAGTAACGTTTCTATGGAAACCACAGGATTTTCTTTTGGGATACGACAATCTCATTTCCGATCCACTAATCCTTCTTTACTGCATCCCTCACTCCCACTCATTGACGAATTCACACGGAAATTGCGTCTCTATGAAATACTATGTGTTCTAAGACATTTCCTTCTACATCGAGTAACGTTTCTATGGAAACGACAGGATTATCTTTTGGGATACGACAATCTCATTTGCGATCAACTAATCCTTCTTTACTGCATCCCTCACTCCCACTCATTGACGAATTCACACGGAAATTGCGTCTCTATGAAATACTATGTGTTCTAAAACATTTCCTTCTAAATCGAGTAACGTTTCTATGGAAACGACATAATTTTCTTTTCGGATACGACAATCTCATTTCCGATCCACTAATCCTTCTTTACTGCATCCTTCACCCCCACTCATTGACGAATTCACATGGAAATTGCGTCTCTATGAAATACTATGTGTTCTAAGACATTTCCTTCTAAATCGAGTAACGTTTCTATGGAAACGACAGGATTTTCTTTTGGTATACGACAATCTCATTTACGATCCACTAATCCTTCTTTACTGCATCCCTCACTCCCACTCACTGACGAATTCACACGAAAATTGCGTCGCTATGAAATACTATGTGTTCTAAGACATTTCCTTCTAAATCGAGTAACGTTTCTATGGAAACGACAGGATTTTCATTTGCGATACGACAATCACATTTCCGATCCACTAATCATTCTTTACTGCATCCCTCACTCCCACTCATTGACGAATTCACACGGAAATTGCGTCGCTATTAAATACTATGTGTTCTAAGTCATTTCCTTCTAAATCGAGTACCGTTTCTATGGAAACGACAGGATTTTCCATTAAAATACGACAATCTCATTTCCGATCCACTAATCCTTCTTTACTGCATCCCTCACTCCCACTCATTGACGAATTCACACGGAAATTGCGTCGCTATGAAATACTATGTGTTCTAAGACATTTCCTTCTAAATCGAGTAACGTTTCTATGGAAACGACAGGATTTTCTTTTGGGATACGATAATCTCATTTCCGATCCACTAATCCTTCTTTACTGCATCCCTCACTCCCACTCATTGACGAATTCACACTGAAATTGCGTCGCTATGAAATACTATGTGTTCTACGACATTTCCTTCCAAATCGAGTAACGTTTCTATGGAAACGACAGGATTTTCTTTTGGGATAAGACAATCTCATTTCCGATCCACCAATCCTTCTTTACTGCATCCCTCACTCCCACACATTGACGAATTCACACGGAAATTGCATCGCTATGAAATACTATGCGTTCTAAGACATTTCCTTCTAAATCGAGTAACGTTTCTATGGAAACGAAAGGATTTTCTTTTGGGATACCACAATCACATTTCCGATCCACTAATCCTTCTTTACTGCATCCCTCACTCCCACTCATTGACGAATTCACACGGAAATTGCGTCGCTATGAAATACTATGTGTTCTAAGACATTTCTTTCTAAATCGAGTAACGTTTCTATGGAAACGACACAATTTTCTTTTGGGATACGACAATCTCATTTCCGATCCACTAATCCCTCTTTACTGCATCCCTCACTCCCACTCATTGACGAATTCACACGGAAATTGCGTCGCTATGAAATACTATGTGTTCTAAGACATTTCCTTCTAAATCGATTAACGTTTCTATGGAAACGACAGGATTTTCTTTTGGGATACGACAATCACATTTCCGATCCACTAATCCTTCTTTAATGCATCCCTCACTCCCACTCATTGACGAATTCATACGGAAATTGCGTCGCTATGAAATACTATGTGTTCTAAGTCATTTCATTCTAAATCGAGTAACGTTTCTATGGAAGCGAAAGGATTTTCTTTTGGGATACGACAATCTCATTTCCGATCCACTAATCCTTCTTTACTGCATCCCTCACTCCCACTCATTGACGAATTCACACGGAAATTGCGTCGCTATGAAATACTATGTGTTCTACGCCATTTCCTTCTAAATCGAGTAACGTTTCTATAGAAACGACAGGATTTTCTTTTGGGATACGGCAATCTCATTTCCGATCCACTAATCCTTCTTTACTGCATCCCTCACTCCCACACATTGACGAATTCACACGGAAATTGCGTCGCTATGAAATACTATGAGTTCTAAGGCATTTCCTTCTAAATCGAGTAACGTTTCTATGGAAGCGAAAGGATTTTCTTTTGGGATACGACAATCACATTTCCGATCAACTAATCCTTCTTTACTGCATCCCTCACTCCCACTCATTGACGAATTCACACGGAAATTGCGTCGCTATGATATACTATGTGTTCTAAGACATTTCCTTCTAAATCGAGTAACGTTTCTATGGAAGCGAAAGGATTTTCTTTTGGGATACGACAATCTCATTTCCGATCCACTAATCCTTCTTTACTGCATCCCTCACTCCCACACATTGACGAATTCACACGGAAATTGCGTCTCTATGAAATACTATGTGTTCTAAGGCATTTCCTTCTAAATCGAGTAACGTTTCTATGGAAGCGAAAGGATTTTCTTTTGGGATACGGCAATCTCATTTCCGATCCACTAATCCTTCTTTACTGCATCCCTCACTCCCACACATTGACGAATTCACACGGAAATTGCGTCGCTATGAAATACTATGAGTTCTAAGGCATTTCCTTCTAAATCGAGTAACGTTTCTATGGAAGCGAAAGGATTTTCTTTTGGGATACGACAATCACATTTCCGATCAACTAATCCTTCTTTACTGCATCCCTCACTCCCACTCATTGACGAATTCACACGGAAATTGCATCGCTATGAAATACTATGTGTTCTAAGACATTTCCTTCTAAATCGATTAACGTTTCTATGGAAACGACAGGATTTTCTTTTGGGATACGACAATCACATTTCCGATCCACTAATCCTTCTTTAATGCATCCCTCACTCCCACTCATTGACGAATTCATACGGAAATTGCGTCGCTATGAAATACTATGTGTTCTAAGTCATTTCATTCTAAATCGAGTAACGTTTCTATGGAAGCGAAAGGATTTTCTTTTGGGATACGACAATCTCATTTCCGATCCACTAATCCTTCTTTACTGCATCCCTCACTCCCACTCATTGACGAATTCACACGGAAATTGCGTCGCTATGAAATACTATGTGTTCTACGCCATTTCCTTCTAAATCGAGTAACGTTTCTATAGAAACGACAGGATTTTCTTTTGGGATACGGCAATCTCATTTCCGATCCACTAATCCTTCTTTACTGCATCCCTCACTCCCACACATTGACGAATTCACACGGAAATTGCGTCGCTATGAAATACTATGAGTTCTAAGGCATTTCCTTCTAAATCGAGTAACGTTTCTATGGAAGCGAAAGGATTTTCTTTTGGGATACGACAATCACATTTCCGATCAACTAATCCTTCTTTACTGCATCCCTCACTCCCACTCATTGACGAATTCACACGGAAATTGCGTCGCTATGATATACTATGTGTTCTAAGACATTTCCTTCTAAATCGAGTAACGTTTCTATAGAAACGACAGGATTTTCTTTTGGGATACGGCAATCTCATTTCCGATCCACTAATCCTTCTTTACTGCATCCCTCACTCCCACACATTGACGAATTCACACGGAAATTGCGTCGCTATGAAATACTATGAGTTCTAAGGCATTTCCTTCTAAATCGAGTAACGTTTCTATGGAAGCGAAAGGATTTTCTTTTGGGATACGACAATCACATTTCCGATCAACTAATCCTTCTTTACTGCATCCCTCACTCCCACTCATTGACGAATTCACACGGAAATTGCGTCGCTATGATATACTATGTGTTCTAAGACATTTCCTTCTAAATCGAGTAACGTTTCTATGGAAGCGAAAGGATTTTCTTTTGGGATACGGCAATCTCATTTCCGATCCACTAATCCTTCTTTACTGCATCCCTCACTCCCACACATTGACGAATTCACACGGAAATTGCGTCGCTATGAAATACTATGTGTTCTAAGACATTTCCTTCTAAATCGATTAACGTTTCTATGGAAACGACACAATTTTCTTTTGGGATACGACAATCTCATTTCCGATCCACTAATCCCTCTTTACTGCATCCCTCACTCCCACTCATTGACGAATTCACACGGAAATTGCGTCGCTATGATATACTATGTGTTCTAAGACATTTCCTTCTAAATCGAGTAACGTTTCTATGGAAGCGAAAGGATTTTCTTTTGGGATACGACAATCTCATTTCCGATCCACTAATCCTTCTTTACTGCATCCCTCACTCCCACTCATTGACGAATTCACACGGAAATTGCGTCGCTATGATATACTATGTGTTCTAAGACATTTCCTTCTAAATCGAGTAACGTTTCTATGGAAGCGAAAGGATTTTCTTTTGGGATACGACAATCTCATTTCCGATCCACTAATCCTTCTTTACTGCATCCCTCACTCCCACTCATTGACGAATTCACACGGAAATTGCGTCGCTATGAAATACTATGTGTTCTACGCCATTTCCTTCTAAATCGAGTAACGTTTCTATAGAAACGACAGGATTTTCTTTTGGGATACGGCAATCTCATTTCCGATCCACTAATCCTTCTTTACTGCATCCCTCACTCCCACACATTGACGAATTCACACGGAAATTGCGTCGCTATGAAATACTATGAGTTCTAAGGCATTTCCTTCTAAATCGAGTAACGTTTCTATGGAAGCGAAAGGATTTTCTTTTCGGATACGACAATCACATTTCCGATCAACTAATCCTTCTTTACTGCATCCCTCACTCCCACTCATTGACGAATTCACACGGAAATTGCGTCGCTATGAAATACTATGTGTCTAAGACATTTTCTTCTAAATCGAGTAACGTTTCTATGGAAACGACAGGATTTTCTTTTGGGATACGACAATCTCATTTCCGATCCACTAATCCTTCTTTACTGCATCCCTCACTCCCACTCATTGACGAATTCACACGGAAATTGCGTCGCTATGAAATACTATGTGTTCTAAGACATTTCCTTCTAAATCGAGTAACGTTGCTACGGAATTGACAGGATTTTCTTTTGGGATACGACAGTCTCATTTCCGATCCACTAATCCCTCTATACTGCATCCCTCACTCCCACTCATTGACGAATTCAAACGGAAATTGCGTCGCTATGAAATACTATGTGTTCTAAGACATTTCCTTCTAAATCGAGTAACGTTTCTATGGAAACGACAGGATTTTCTTTTGGGATACTACAATCTCATTCCCGATCCACTAATCCTTCTTTACTGCATCCCTCACTCCCACTCATTGACGAATTCACACGGAAATTGCGTCGCCATGAATTACTATGTGTTCTAACACATTTCCTTCTAAATCAAGTAACGTTTCTATGGAAACGACAGGGTTTTCTTTTGGGATACGACAATCTCATTTCCGATCCACTAATCCTTCTTTACTGCATCCCTCACTCCCACTCATTGACGAATTCACACGGAAATTGCGTCGCTATGATATACTATGTGTTCTAAGACATTTCCTTCTAAATCGAGTAACGTTTCTATGGAAGCGAAAGGATTTTCTTTTGGGATACGACAATCTCATTTCCGATCCACTAATCCTTCTTTACTGCATCCCTCACTCCCACTCATTGACGAATTCACACGGAAATTGCGTCGCTATGAAATACTATGTGTTCTACGCCATTTCCTTCTAAATCGAGTAACGTTTCTATAGAAACGACAGGATTTTCTTTTGGGATACGGCAATCTCATTTCCGATCCACTAATCCTTCTTTACTGCATCCCTCACTCCCACACATTGACGAATTCACACGGAAATTGCGTCGCTATGAAATACTATGAGTTCTAAGGCATTTCCTTCTAAATCGAGTAACGTTTCTATGGAAGCGAAAGGATTTTCTTTTGGGATACGACAATCACATTTCCGATCAACTAATCCTTCTTTACTGCATCCCTCACTCCCACTCATTGACGAATTCACACGGAAATTGCGTCGCTATGAAATACTATGTGTCTAAGACATTTTCTTCTAAATCGAGTAACGTTTCTATGGAAACGACAGGATTTTCTTTTGGGATACGACAATCTCATTTCCGATCCACTAATCCTTCTTTACTGCATCCCTCACTCCCACTCATTGACGAATTCACACGGAAATTGCGTCGCTATGAAATACTATGTGTTCTAAGACATTTCCTTCTAAATCGAGTAACGTTGCTACGGAATTGACAGGATTTTCTTTTGGGATACGACAGTCTCATTTCCGATCCACTAATCCCTCTATACTGCATCCCTCACTCCCACTCATTGACGAATTCACACGGAAATTGCGTCGCTATGAAATACTATGTGTTCTAAGACATTTCCTTCTAAATCGAGTAACGTTTCTATAGAAACGACAGGATTTTCTTTTGGGATACGGCAATCTCATTTCCGATCCACTAATCCTTCTTTACTGCATCCCTCACTCCCACTCATTGACGAATTCACACGGAAATTGCGTCGCTATGAAATACTATGTGTCTAAGACATTTTCTTCTAAATCGAGTAACGTTTCTATAGAAACGACAGGATTTTCTTTTGGGATACGACAATCTCATTTCCGATCCACTAATCCTTCTTTACTGCATCCCTCACTCCCACTCATTGACGAATTCACACGGAAATTGCGTCGCTATGAAATACTATGTGTCTAAGACATTTTCTTCTAAATCGAGTAACGTTTCTATGGAAACGACAGGATTTTCTTTTGGGATACGACAATCTCATTTCCGATCCACTAATCCTTCTTTACTGCATCCCTCACTCCCACTCATTGACGAATTCACACGGAAATTGCGTCGCTATGAAATACTATGTGTTCTAAGACATTTCCTTCTAAATCGAGTAACGTTGCTACGGAATTGACAGGATTTTCTTTTGGGATACGACAGTCTCATTTCCGATCCACTAATCCCTCTATACTGCATCCCTCACTCCCACTCATTGACGAATTCACACGGAAATTGCGTCGCTATGAAATACTATGTGTTCTAAGTCATTTCCTTCTAAATCGAGTACCGTTTCTATGGAAACGACAGGATTTTCCATTAAAATACGACAATCTCATTTCCGATCCACTAATCCTTCTTTACTGCATCCCTCACTCCCACTCATTGACGAATTCACACGGAAATTGCGTCGCTATGATATACTATGTGTTCTAAGACATTTCCTTCTAAATCGAGTAACGTTTCTATGGAAGCGAAAGGATTTTCTTTTGGGATACGACAATCTCATTTCCGATCCACTAATCCTTCTTTACTGCATCCCTCACTCCCACTCATTGACGAATTCACACGGAAATTGCGTCGCTATGAAATACTATGTGTTCTACGCCATTTCCTTCTAAATCGAGTAACGTTTCTATAGAAACGACAGGATTTTCTTTTGGGATACGGCAATCTCATTTCCGATCCACTAATCCTTCTTTACTGCATCCCTCACTCCCACACATTGACGAATTCACACGGAAATTGCGTCGCTATGAAATACTATGAGTTCTAAGGCATTTCCTTCTAAATCGAGTAACGTTTCTATGGAAGCGAAAGGATTTTCTTTTGGGATACGACAATCACATTTCCGATCAACTAATCCTTCTTTACTGCATCCCTCACTCCCACTCATTGACGAATTCACACGGAAATTGCGTCGCTATGAAATACTATGTGTCTAAGACATTTTCTTCTAAATCGAGTAACGTTTCTATGGAAACGACAGGATTTTCTTTTGGGATACGACAATCTCATTTCCGATCCACTAATCCTTCTTTACTGCATCCCTCACTCCCACTCATTGACGAATTCACACGGAAATTGCGTCGCTATGAAATACTATGTGTTCTAAGACATTTCCTTCTAAATCGAGTAACGTTGCTACGGAATTGACAGGATTTTCTTTTGGGATACGACAGTCTCATTTCCGATCCACTAATCCCTCTATACTGCATCCCTCACTCCCACTCATTGACGAATTCACACGGAAATTGCGTCGCTATGAAATACTATGTGTTCTAAGACATTTCCTTCTAAATCGAGTAACGTTTCTATGGAAACGACAGGATTTTCTTTTGGGATACTACAATCTCATTCCCGATCCACTAATCCTTCTTTACTGCATCCCTCACTCCCACTCATTGACGAATTCACACGGAAATTGCGTCGCCATGAATTACTATGTGTTCTAACACATTTCCTTCTAAATCAAGTAACGTTTCTATGGAAACGACAGGGTTTTCTTTTGGGATACGACAATCTCATTTCCGATCTACTAATCCTTCACTACTGCATCCCTCACTCCCACTCATTGACGAATTCACACGGAAATTGCGTCGCTATGAAATACTATGTGTTCTAAGACATTTCCTTCTAAATCGAGTAACGTTTCTATGGAAACGACAGGATTTTCTTTTGGGATACGACAATCTCATTTCCGATCCACTAATCCTTCTTTACTGCATCCCTCACTCCCACTCATTGACGAATTCACACGGAAATTGCGTCGCTATGAAATACTATGTGTTCTAAGACATTTCCTTCTAAATCGAGTAACGTTTCTATGGAAACGACAGCATTTTCTTTTGGGATACGACAATCTCATTTCCGATCCACCAATCCTTCTTTACTCCATCCCTCACTCCCACTCATTGACGAATTCACACGGAAATTGCGTCGCTATGAAATACTATGTGTTCTAAGACATTTCCTTCTAAATCGAGTAACGTTTCTATGGAAACGACAGGATTTTCTTTTGGGATACGACAATCTCACTTCCGATCCACTAATCCTTCTTTACTGCATCCCTCACTCCCACTCATTGACGATTTCGCACGGAAATTGCGTCGCTATGAAATACTATGTGTTCTAAGACATTTCCTTCTAAATCGAGTAACGTATCTATGGAAACGACAGGATTTTCTTTTGGGATACGACAATCTCATTTCCGATCCACTAATCCTTCTTTACTGCATCCCTCACTCCCACTCATTGACGAATTCACACGGAAATTGCGTCATATATGAAATACTATGTGTTCTAAGACATTTCCTTCTAAATCGAGTAACGTTTCTATGGAAACGACAGGATTTTCTTTTGGGATACGGCAATCTCATTCCCGATCCAATAATCCTTCTTTACTGCATCCCTCACTCCCACTCATTGACGAATTCACACGGAAATTGCGTCGCCATGAAATACTATATGTTCTAACACATTTCCTTCTAAATCAAGTAACGTTTCTATGGAAACGACAGGGTTTTCTTTTGGGATACGACAATCTCATTTCCGATCTACTAATCCTTCACTACTGCATCCCTCACTCCCACTCATTGACGAATTCACACGGAAATTGCGTCGCTATGAAATACTATGTGTTCTAAGACATTTCCTTCTAAATCGAGTAACGTTTCTATGGAAACGACAGGATTTTCTTTTGGGATACGACAATCTCATTTCCGATCCACTAATCCTTCTTTACTGCATCCCTCACTCCCACTCATTGACGAATTCACACGAATATTGCGTCATATATGAAATACTATGTGTTCTAAGACATTTCCTTCTAAATCGAGTAACGTTTCTATGGAAACGACAGGATTTTCTTTTGGGATACGACAATCTCATTTCCGATCCACTAATCCTTCTTTACTGCATCCCTCACTCCCACTCATTGACGAATTCACACGGAAATTGCGTCGCTACGAAATACTATGTGTTCTAAGACATTTCCTTCTAAATCGAGTAACGTTTCTATGGAATTGACAGGATTTTTTTTTGGGATACGACAATCTCATTTCCGACCCACTAATCCTTCTTTACTGCATCCCTCACTCCCACTCATTGACGAATTCACACGGAAATTGCGTCGCTATGAAATTCTATGTGTTCTAAGACATTTCCTTCTAAATCGAGTAACGTTTCTATGGAAACGACAGGATTTTCTTTTGGGATACGACAATCTCATTTCCGATCCACTAATCCTTCTTTACTGCATTCCTCACTCCCACTCATTGACGAATTCACACGGAAATTGCGTCGCTATGAAATACTATGTGTTCTATGACATTTCCTTCTAAATCCAGTGACGTTTCTATGGAAACGACAGGATTTTCTTTTGGGATACGACAATCTCATTTCCGATCCACTAATCCTTCTATACTGCATCCCTCATTCCCACTCATTGACGAATTCACACGGAAATTGCGTCGCTATGAAATACTATGTGTTCTAAGATATTTCCTTCTAAATCGAGTAACGTTTCTATGGAAACGACCGGATTTTCTTTTGGGATACGACAATCACATTTCCGATCCACTAATCCTTCTTTACCGCATCCCTCACTCCCACTCATTGACGAATTCACACGGAAACTGCGTCGCTATAAAAAACTATGTGTTCTAAGACATTTCCTTCTAATTCGAGTAACGTTTCTATTGAAACGACAGGAATTTCTTTTGGGATACGACAATCACATTTCCGATCCACTAATCCTTCTTTACTGCATCCCTCACTCCCACTCATTGACGAATTCACACGGAAATTGCGTCGCTATGATATACTATGTGTTCTAAGATATTTCCTTCTAAATCGAGTAACGTTTCTATGGAAACGACAGGATTTTCTTTTGGGATCCGACAACCACATTTCCGATCCACTAATCCTTCTTATTGCATCCCTCACTCCCACTCATTGACGAATTCACACGGAAACTGCGTCGTTATGAAATACTATGTGTTCTAAGACATTTCCTCTAAATCGAGTAACGTTTCTATGGAAACGACAGGATTTTCTTTTGGGATACGACAATCTCATTTCCGATCCACTAATCCTTCTTTACTGCATCCCTCACTCCCACTCATTGACGAATTCACACGGAAATTGCGTCGCTATGAAATACTATGTGTTCTAAGACATTTCCTTCTAAATCGAGTAACGTTTCTATGGAAACGACAGGATTTTCTTTTGGGATACGACAATCACATTTCCGATGCACTAATCCTTCTTTACTGCATCCCTCACTCCCACACATTGACGAATTCACACGAAAGTTGCGTCGCTATGAAATACTATGTGTTCTAAGACACTTCCATCTAAATCGAGTAACGTTTCTATGGAAACGACAGGATTTTCTTTTGGGATACGACAATCACATTTCCGATCCACTAATCCTTCCTTACTGCATCCCTCACTCCCACACATTGACGAATTCACACGGAAATTGCGTCGCTATGAAATACTATGTGTTCTAAGACATTTCCTTCTAAATCGAGTGACGTTTCTATGGAAACGACAGGATTTTCTTTTGGGATACGACAATCTCATTTCCGATCCACTAATCCTTCTTTACTGCATCCCTCACTCCCACTCATTTACGAATTCACACGGAAATTGCGTCGCTATGAAATACTATGTGTCCTAAGACATTTCCTTGTAAATCGAGTAACGTTTCTATGGAAACGACAGGATTATCTTTTGGGATACGACAATCTGATTTCCGATCCACTAATCCTTCTTTACTGCATCCCTCACTCCCACTCATTGACGAATTCACACGGAAATTGCGTCGCTATGAAATACTATGTGTTCTAAGACATTTCCTTCTAAATCGAGTAACGTTTCTGTGGAAACGACAGGATTTTCTTTTGGTATACGACAATCTCATTTACGATCCGCTAATCCTACTTTACTGCATCCCTCACTCCCACTCATTGACGAATTCACACGGAAATTGCGTCGCTATGAAATACTGTGTGTTCTAAGACATTTCCTTCTAAATCGAGTAACGTTTCTATGGAAACGACAGGATTTTCTTTTGGGATATGACAATCTCATTTCCGATCCACTAATCCTTCTTTACTGCATCCCTCACTCCCACTCATTGACGAATTCACACGGAAATTGCGTCGCTATGAAATACTATGTGTTCTAAGACATTTCCTTCTAAATCGAATAACGTTTCTATGGAAACGACAGGATTTTCTTTTGGGATACGACAATCTCATTTCCGATCCACTAATCCTTCTTTACTGCATCCCTCACGCCCACTCATTGACGAATTCATACTGAAATTGCGTCGCTATGAAATACTATGTGTTCTACGACATTTCCTTCTAAATCGAGTAACGTTTCTATGGAAACGACAGGATTTTCTTTTGGGATACGACAATCTCGTTTCCGATCCACCAATCCTTCTTTTCTGCATCCCTCACTCCCACACATTGACGAATTCGCACGGAAATTGCGTCGCTATGAAATACTATGTGTTCTACGACATTTCCTTCTAAATCGAGTAACGTTTCTATGGAAACGACAGGATTTTCTTTTGGGATACGACAATCTCGTTTCCGATCCACTAATCCTTCTTTACTGCATCCCTCACTCCCACACATTGACGAATTCACACGGAAATTGCGTCGCTATGAAATACTATGAGTTCTAAGACATTTCCTTCTAAATCGAGTAACGTTTCTATGGAAACGACAGGATTTTCTTTTGAGATACGACAATCTCATTTCCGATCCACTAATCCTTCTTTACTGCATCCCTCACTCCCTCTCATTGACGAGTTCACACGGAAATTGCGTCGCTATGAAATACTATGTGTTCTAAGACATTTCCTTCTAAATCGAGTAACGTTTCTATGGAAACGACAGGATTTTCTTTTGGGATACGACAATCTCTTCTCTGTTCCACTAATTCTTCTTTTCTGCATCCCTCACTCCCACTCATTGACGAATTCACACGGAAATTGCGTCGCTATGAAATACTATGTGTTCTAAGTCATTTCCTTCTAAATCGAGTAACGTTTCTATGGAAACGACAGGATTTTCTTCTGGGATACGACAATCTCATTTCCGATCCACTAATCCTTCTTTACTGCTTCCCTCACTCCCACTCATTGACGAAATCACACGGGAATTGCGTCGCTATGAAATACTATGTGTTCTAAGACATTTCCTTCTAAATCGAGTAACGTTTCTATGGAAACGACAGGATTTTCTGTTGGGATACGACAATCTCATTTCCGATCCACTAATCCTTCCTTACTGCATCCCTCATTCCCACTCATTGACGAATTCACACGGAAATTGCGTCTCTATGAAATACTACGTGTTCTAAGACATTTCCTTCTAAATCGAGTAACGTTCCTATGGAAACGACAGGATTTTCTTTTGGGATACGACAATCTCATTTCCGATCCACTAATGCTTCTTTACTGCATCTCTCACTCCCACTCATTGACGAATTCACACGGAAATTGCGTCGCTATGAAATACTATGTGTTCTAAGACATTTCCTTCTAAATCGAGTAACGTTTCTATGGAAACGACAGGATTTTCTTTTGGTATACGACAATCTCATTTACGATCCGCTAATCCTACTTTACTGCATCCATCACTCCCACTCATTGACGAATTCACACGGAAATTGCGTCGCTATGAAATACTATGTGTTCTAAGACATTTCCTTCTAAATCGAGTAACGTTTCGATGGAAACGACTGGATTTTCTTTTGGGATATGACAATCTCATTTCCGATCCACTAATCCTTCTTTACTGCATCGCTCACTCCCACTCATTGACGAATTCACACGGAAATTGCGTCGCTATGAAATACTATGTGTTCTAAGACATTTCCTTCTAAATCGAGTAACGTTTCTATGGAAACGACAGGATTTTCATTTGTGATAAGACAATCACATTTCCGATCCACTAATCATTCTTTACTGCATACCTCACTCCCACTCATTGACGAATTCACACGGAAATTGCGTCGCTATGAAGTACTATGTGTTCTAAGTCATTTCCTTCTAAATCGAGTAACCTTTCTATGGAAACGACAGGATTTTCCATTAAAATACGACAATCTCATTTCCGATCCACTAATCCTTCTTTACTGCATCCCTCACTCCCACTCATTGACGAATTCACACGGAAATTGCGTCGCTATGAAATACTATGTGTTCTAAGACATTTCCTTCTAAATCGAGTAACGTTTCTATGGAAACGACAGGATTTTCTTTTGGGATACGTCAATCTCATTTCCGATCCACTAATCCTTCTTTACTGCATCCCTCACTCCCACTCATTGACGAATTCACACTGAAATTGCGTCGCTGTGAAATACTATGTGTTCCACGACATTTCCTTCCAAATCGAGTAACGTTTCTATGGAAACAACAGGATTTTCTTTTGGGATAAGACAATCTCATTTCCCATCCACCAATCCTTCTTTACTGCATCCCTCACTCCCACACATTGACGAATTCACACGGAAATTGCGTCGCTATGAAATACTATGAGTTCTAAGACATTTCCTTCTAAATCGAGAAACGTTTCTATGGAAACGAAAGGATTTTCTTTTGGGATACCACAATCACATTTCCGATCCACTAATCCTTCGTTACTGCATCCCTCACTCCCACTCATTGACGAATTCACACGGAAATTGCGTCGCTATGAAATACTATGTGTTCTAAGACATTTCCTTCTAAATCGAGTAACGTTTCTATGGAAACGACAGGATTTTCATTTGGGATACGACAATCATATTTCCGATCCACTAATCCTTCTTTACTGCATGCCTCACTGACACTCATTGACGAATTCACACGGAAATTGCGTCGCTATGAAATACTATGTGTTCTAAGACATTTCCTTCTAAATCGAGTAACATTTCTATGGAAACGACAGGATTTTCATTTGGGATACGACAATCATATTTCCGATCCACTAATCCTTCTTTACTGCATCCCTCACTCCCACTCATTGACGAATTCACACGGAAATTGCGTCGCTATGAAATACTATGTGTTCTAAGACATTTCCTTCTAAATCGAGTAACGTTTCTATGGAAACGACACGATTTTCTTTTGGGATACGACAATCACCTTTCCGATCCACTAATCCTTCTCTACTGCATCCTTCACTCCCACTCATTGACGAATTCACACGGAAATTGCGTCGCTATGAAATACTATGTGTTCTAAGACATTTCCTTCTAAATCGAGTAACGTTTCTATGGAAACGACAGGATTTTCTTTTGGGATACGACAATCTCATTCCCGATCCACTTACCCTCTTTGCTGCATCCCTCACTCCCACTCATTGACGAATTCACACGGAAATTGCGTCGCCATGAAATACTATGTGTTCTAAGACATTTCCTTCTAAATTGAGTAACGTTTCTATGGAAACTACAGGATTTTCTTTTGGGATAAGACAATCTCATTTCCGATCCACTAATCCTTCTTTACTGCATCCCTCACTCCCACACATTGACGAATTCACACGGAATTTGCGTCGCTATGAAATACTATGTGTTCTAAGACATTTCCTTCTAAATCGAGTAACGTATCTATGGAAACGAAAGGATTTTCTTCTGGGATACGACAATCTCATTTCCGATCCACTAATCCTTCTTTACTGCATCCCTCACTCCCACTCATTGACGAATTCACACGGAAATTGCGTCGCTATGAAATACTATGTGTCTAAGACATTTTCTTCTAAATCGAGTAACGTTTCTATGGAAACGACAGGATTTTCTTTTGGGATACGACAATCTCATTTCCGATCCACTAATCCTTCTTTACTGCATCCCTCACTCCCACTCATTGACGAATTCACACGGAAATTGCGTCGCTATGAAATACTATGTGTTCTAAGACATTTCCTTCTAAATCGAGTAACGTTTCTATGGAAACGACAGGATTTTCTTTTGGGATACGACAATCTCATTTCCGATCCACTAATCCTTCACTACTGCATCCCTCACTCCCACTCATTGACGAATTCACACGGAAATTGCGTCGCTATGAAATACTATGTGTTCTAAGACATTTCCTTCTAAATCGAGTAACGTTTCTATGGAAACGACAGGATTTTCTTTTGGGATACGACAATCTCATTCCCGACCCACTAATCCTTCTTTACTGCATCCCTCACTCTCACTCACTGACGAATTCATACGGAAATTGCGTCGCCATGAAATACTATGTGTTCTACGACATTTCCTTCTAAATCGAGTAACGTTTCTATGGAAACGACAGGATTTTCTTTTGGGATACGACAATCTCATTTCCGATCCACTAATCCTTCTTTACTGCATCCCTCACTCCAACTCATTGACGAATTCACACGGAAATTGCGTCGCCATGAAATACTATGTGTTCTAAGACATTTCCTTCTAAATCGAGTAACGTTTCTATGGAAACCACAGGATTTTCTTTTGGGATACGACAATCTCATTTCCGATCCACTAATCCTTCTTTACTGCATCCCTCACTCCCACTCATTGACGAATTCACACGGAAATTGCGTCTCTATGAAATACTATGTGTTCTAAGACATTTCCTACTACATCGAGTAACGTTTCTATGGAAACGACAGGATTATCTTTTGGGATACGACAATCTCATTTGCGATCAACTAATCCTTCTTTACTGCATCCCTCACTCCCACTCATTGACGAATTCACACGGAAATTGCGTCTCTATGAAATACTATGTGTTCTAAAACATTTCCTTCTAAATCGAGTAACGTTTCTATGGAAACGACAGGATTTTCTTTTCGGATACGACAATCTCATTTCCGATCCACTAATCCTTCTTTACTGCATCCTTCACTCCCACTCATTGACGAATTCACATGGAAATTGCGTCTCTATGAAATACTATGTGTTCTAAGGCATTTCCTTCTAAATCGAGTAACGTTTCTATGGAAACGACAGGATTTTCTTTTGGGATGCGACAATCTCATTTCCGATCAACTAATCCTTCTTCACTGCATTACTCACTCCCACTCATTGACGAATTCACACCGTAATTGCGCCTCTATGAAATACTATGTGTTCTAAGACATTTCCTTCTAAATCGAGTAACGTCTCTATGGAAACGACAGGATTTTCGTTTGGGATACGGCAATCTCATTTCGATCCACTAATCCTTCTTTACTGCATCCCTCACTCCCACTCATTGACGAATTCACACGGAAATTGCGTCGCTATGAGATACTATGTGTTCTAAGACATTTCCTTCTAAATCGAGTAACGTTTCAATGGAAACGACAGGATTTTCATTTGTGATACGACAATCACATTTCCGATCCACTAATCCTTCTTTACTGCATCCCTCACTCCCACTCATTGACGAATTCACACGGAAATTGCGTCGCTATGAGATACTATGTGTTCTAAGACATTTCCTTCTAAATCGAGTAACGTTTCAATGGAAACGACAGGATTTTCTTCTGGGATACGACAATCTCATTTCCGATCCACTAATCCTTCTTTACTGCATCCCTCACTCCCACTCATTGACGAATTCACACGGAAATTGCGTCGCTATGAGATACTATGTGTTCTAAGACATTTCCTTCTAAATCGAGTAACGTTTCTATGGAAACGACAGGATTTTCTTTTCGGATACGACAATCTCATTTCCGATCCACTAATCCTTCTTTACTGCATCCCTCACTCCCACTCATTGACGAATTCACACGGAAATTGCGTCTCTATGAAATACTATGTGTTCTAAGACATTTCCTACTACATCGAGTAACGTTTCTATGGAAACGACAGGATTATCTTTTGGGATACGACAATCTCATTTGCGATCAACTAATCCTTCTTTACTGCATTACTCACTCCCACTCATTGACGAATTCACACCGTAATTGCGCCTCTATGAAATACTATGTGTTCTAAGACATTTCCTTCTAAATCGAGTAACGTCTCTATGGAAACGACAGGATTTTCGTTTGGGATACGGCAATCTCATTTCGATCCACTAATCCTTCTTTACTGCATCCCTCACTCCCACTCATTGACGAATTCACACGGAAATTGCGTCGCTATGAGATACTATGTGTTCTAAGACATTTCCTTCTAAATCGAGTAACGTTTCAATGGAAACGACAGGATTTTCATTTGTGATACGACAATCACATTTCCGATCCACTAATCCTTCTTTACTGCATCCCTCACTCCCACTCATTGACGAATTCACACGGAAATTGCGTCGCTATGAGATACTATGTGTTCTAAGACATTTCCTTCTAAATCGAGTAACGTTTCAATGGAAACGACAGGATTTTCTTCTGGGATACGACAATCTCATTTCCGATCCACTAATCCTTCTTTACTGCATCCCTCACTCCCACTCATTGACGAATTCACACGGAAATTGCGTCGCTATGAGATACTATGTGTTCTAAGACATTTCCTTCTAAATCGAGTAACGTTTCTATGGAAACGACAGGATTTTCTTTTCGGATACGACAATCTCATTTCCGATCCACTTATCCTTCTTTACTGCATCCCTCATTCCCACTCATTGACGAATTCACACGGAAATTGCGTCGCTATGAAATACTATGTGTTCTAAGACATTTCCTTCTAAATCGAGTAACGTTTCTATGGAAACGACAGGATTTTCATTTGTGATACGACAATCACATTTCCGATCCACTAATCATTCTTTACTGCATCCCTCACTCCCACTCATTGACGAATTCACACGGAAATTGCGTCGCTATGAAATACTATGTGTTCTAAGTCATTTCCTTCTAAATCGAGTACCGTTTCTATGGAAACGACAGGATTTTCCATTAAAATACGACAATCTCATTTCCGATCCACTAATCCTTCTTTACTGCATCCCTCACTCCCACTCATTGACGAATTCACACGGAAATTGCGTCGCTATGAAATACTATGTGTTCTAAGACATTTCCTTCTAAATCGAGTAACGTTTCTATGGAAACGACAGGATTTTCTTTTGGGATACGATAATCTCATTTCCGATCCACTAATCCTCCTTTACTGCATCCCTCACTCCCACTCATTGACGAATTCACACTGAAATTGCGTCGCTATGAAATACTATGTGTTCTACGACATTTCCTTCCAAATCGAGTAACGTTTCTATGGAAACGACAGGATTTTCTTTTGGGATAAGACAATCTCATTTCCGATCCACTAATCCCTCTTTACTGCTTCCCTCACTCCCTCTCATTGACGAATTCACACGGAAATTGCGTCGCTATGAAATACTATGTGTTCTAAGACATTTCCTTCTAAATCGATTAACGTTTCTATGGAAACGACAGGATTTTCTTTTGGGATACGACAATCACATTTCCGATCCACTAATCCTTCTTTAATGCATCCCTCACTCCCACTCATTGACGAATTCATACGGAAATTGCGTCGCTATGAAATACTATGTGTTCTAAGTCATTTCATTCTAATACGAGTAACGTTTCTATGGAAACGACAGGATGTTCTATTGGGATACGACAATCTCATTTCCGATCCACTAATCCTTCTTTACTGCATCCCTCACTCCCACTCATTGACGAATTCACACGGAAATTGCGTCGCTATGATATACTATGTGTTCTAAGACATTTCCTTCTAAATCGAGTAACGTTTCTATGGAAGCGAAAGGATTTTCTTTTGGGATACGACAATCTCATTTCCGATCCACTAATCCTTCTTTACTGCATCCCTCACTCCCACTCATTGACTAATTCACACGGAAATTGCGTCGCTATGAAATACTATGTGTTCTACGCCATTTCCTTCTAAATCGAGTAACGTTTCTATAGAAACGACAGGTTTTTCTTTTGGGATACGGCAATCTCATTTCCGATCCACTAATCCGTCTTTACTGCATCCCTCACTCCCACACATTGACGAATTCACACGGAAATTGCGTCGCTATGTAATACTATGAGTTCTAAGGCATTTCCTTCTAAATCGAGTAACGTTTCTATGGAAGCGAAAGGATTTTCTTTTGGGATACGACAATCACATTTCCGATCAACTAATCCTTCTTTACTGCATCCCTCACTCCCACTCATTGACGAATTCACACGGAAATTGCGTCGCTATGAAATACTATGTGTCTAAGGCATTTTCTTCTAAATCGAGTAACGTTTCTATGGAAACGACAGGATTTTCTTTTGGGATACGACAATCTCATTTCCGATCCACTAATCCTTCTTTACTGCATCCCTCACTCCCACTCATTGACGAATTCACACGGAAATTGCGTCGCTATGAAATACTATGTGTTCTAAGACATTTCCTTCTAAATCGAGTAACGTTTCTATGGAAACGACACTATTTTCTTTTGGGATACGACAATCACCTTTCCGATCCACTAATCCTTCTCTACTGCATCCCTCACTCCCACTCATTGACGAATTCACACGGAAATTGCGTCGCTATGAAATACTATGTGTTCTAAGACATTTCCTTCTAAATCGAGTAACGTTTCTAGGGAAACGACAGGATTTTCTTTTGGGATACGACAATCTCATTCCCGATCCATTTACCCTCTTTGCTGCATCCCTCACTCCCACTCATTGACGAATTCACACGGAAATTGCGTCGCCATGAAATACTATGTGTTCTAAGACATTTCCTTCTAAATCGAGTAACGTTTCTATGGAAACTACAGGATTTTCTTTTGGGATAAGACAATCTCATTTCCGATCCACTAATCCTTCTTTACTGCATCCCTCACTCCCACACATTGACGAATTCACACGGAATTTGCGTCGCTATGAAATACTATGTGTTCTAAGACATTTCCTTCTAAATCGAGTAACGTATCTATGGAAACGAAAGGATTTTCTTCTGGGATACGACAATCTCATTTCCGATCCACTAATCCTTCTTTACTGCATCCCTCACTCCCACTCATTGACGAATTCACACGGAAATTGCGTCGCTATGAAATACTATGTGTCTAAGACATTTTCTTCTAAATCGAGTAACGTTTCTATGGAAACGACAGGATTTTCTTTTGGGATACGACAATCTCATTTCCGATCCACTAATCCTTCTTTACTGCATCCCTCACTCCCACTCATTGACGAATTCACACGGAAATTGCGTCGCTATGAAATACTATGTGTTCTAAGACATTTCCTTCTAAATCGAGTAACGTTTCTATGGAAACGACAGGATTTTCTTTTGGGATACGACAATCTCATTTCCGATCCACTAATCCTTCACTACTGCATCCCTCACTCCCACTCATTGACGAATTCACACGGAAATTGCGTCGCTATGAAATACTATGTGTTCTAAGACATTTCCTTCTAAATCGAGTAACGTTTCTATGGAAACGACAGGATTTTCTTTTGGGATACGACAATCTCATTCCCGACCCACTAATCCTTCTTTACTGCATCCCTCACTCTCACTCATTGACGAATTCACACGGAAATTGCGTCGCCATGAAATACTATGTGTTCTACGACATTTCCTTCTAAATCGAGTAACGTTTCTATGGAAACGACAGGATTTTCTTTTGGGATACGACAATCTCATTTCCGATCCACTAATCCTTCTTTACTGCATCCCTCACTCCCACTCATTGACGAATTCACACGGAAATTGCGTCGCTATGAAATACTATGTGTTCTAAGACATTTCTTTCTAAATCGAGTAACGATTCTATGGAAACGACAGGATTTTCTTTTGGGATACGACAATCTCATTCCCGATCCACTAATCCTTCTTTACTGCATCCCTCACTCTCACTCATTGACGAATTCACACGGAAATTGCGTCGCCATGAAATACTATGTGTTCTAAGACATTTCCTTCTAAATCGAGTAACGTTTCTATGGAAACCACAGGATTTTCTTTTGGGATACGACAATCTCATTTCCGATCCACTAATCCTTCTTTACTGCATCACTCACTCCCACTCATTGACGAATTCACACGGAAATTGCGTCTCTATGAAATACTATGTGTTCTAAGACATTTCCTTCTACATCGAGTAACGTTTCTATGGAAACGACAGGATTATCTTTTGGGATACGACAATCTCATTTGCGATCAACTAATCCTTCTTTACTGCATCCCTCACTCCCACTCATTGACGAATTCACACGGAAATTGCGTCTCTATGAAATACTATGTGTTCTAAAACATTTCCTTCTAAATCGAGTAACGTTTCTATGGAAACGACAGGATTTTCTTTTCGGATACGACAATCTCATTTCCGATCCACTAATCCTTCTTTACTGCATCCTTCACTCCCACTCATTGACGAATTCACATGGAAATTGCGTCTCTATGAAATACTATGTGTTCTAAGACATTTCCTTCTAAATCGAGTAACGTTTCTATGGAAACGACAGGATTTTCTTTTGGGATGCGACAATCTCATTTCCGATCAACTAATCCTTCTTCACTGCATTACTCACTCCCACTCATTGACGAATTCACACGGTAATTGCGCCTCTATGAAATACTATGTGTTCTAAGACATTTCCTTCTAAATCGAGTAACGTTTCTATGGAAACGACAGGATTTTCGTTTGGGATACGGCAATCTCATTTCGATACACTAATCCTTCTTTACTGCATCCCTCACTCCCACTCATTGACGAATTCACACGGGAATTGCGTCGCTATGAGATACTATGTGTTCTAAGACATTTCCTTCTAAATCGAGTAACGTTTCTATGGAAACGACAGGATTTTCTTCTCCGATACGACAATCTCATTTCCGTTCCACTTATCCTTCTTTACTGCATCCCTCATTCCCACTCATTGACGAATTCACACGGAAATTGCGTCGCTATGAAATACTATGTGTTCTAAGACATTTCCTTCTAAATCGAGTAACGTTTCTATGGAAACGACAGGATTTTCTTTTGGTATACGGCAATCTCATTTACGATCCACTAATCCTTCTTTACTGCATCCCTCACTCCCACTCATTGACGAATTCACACGGAAATTGCGTCGCTATGAAATACTATGTGTTCTAAGACATTTCCTTCTAAATCGAGTAACGTTTCTATGGAAACGACAGGATTTTCATTTGTGATACGACAATCACATTTCCGATCCACTAATCATTCTTTACTGCATCCCTCACTCCCACTCATTGACGAATTCACACGGAAATTGCGTCGCTCTGAAATACTATGTGTTCTAAGACATTTCCTTCTAAATCGAGTACCGTTTCTATGGAAAAGACAGGATTTTCCATTAAAATACGACAATCTCATTTCCGATCCACTAATCCTTCTTTACTGCATCCCTCACTCCCACTCATTGACGAATTCACACGGAAATTGCGTCGCTATGAAATACTATGTGTTCTAAGACATTTCCTTCTAAATCTTGTAACGTTTCTATGGAAACGACAGGATTTTCTTTTGGGATACGATAATCTCATTTCCGATCCACTAATCCTTCTTTACTGCATCCCTCACTCCCACTCATTGACGAATTCACACTGAAATTGCGTCGCTATGAAATACTATGTGTTCTACGACAATTCCTTCCAAATCGAGTAACGTTTCTATGGAAACGACAGGATTTTCTTTTGGGATAAGATAATCTCATTTCCGATCCACTAATCCTTCTTTAATGCATCCCTCACTCCCACTCATTGACGAATTCATACGGAAATTGCGTCGCTATGAAATACTATGTGTTCTAAGTCATTTCATTCTAAATCGAGTAACGTTTCTATGGAAACGACAGGATGTTCTATTGGGATACGACAATCTCATTTCCGATCCACTAATCCTTCTTTACTGCATCCCTCACTCCCACTCATTGACGAATTCACACGGAAATTGCGTCGCTATGATATACTATGTGTTCTAAGACATTTCCTTCTAAATCGAGTAACGTTTCTATGTAAGCGATAGGATTTTCTTTTGGGATACGACAATCTCATTTCCGATCCACTAATCCTTCTTTACTGCATCCCTCACTCCCACTCATTGACGAATTCACACGGAAATTGCGTCGCTATGAAATACTATGTGTTCTACGCCATTTCCTTCTAAATCGAGTAACGTTTCTATAGAAACGACCGGATTTTCTTTTGGGATACGGCAATCTCATTTCCGATCCACTAATCCTTCTTTACTGCATCCCTCACTCCCACACATTGACGAATTCACACGGAAATTGCGTCGCTATGAAATACTATGAGTTCTAAGGCATTTCCTTCTAAATCGAGTAACGTTTCTATGGAAGCGAAAGGATTTTCTTTTGGGATACGACAATCACATTTCCCATCAACTAATCCTTCTTTACTGCATCCCTCACTCCCACTCATTGACGAATTCACACGGAAATTGCGTCGCTATGAAATACTATGTGTCTAAGACATTTTCTTCTAAATCGAGTAACGTTTCTATGGAAACGACAGGATTTTCTTTTGGGATACGACAATCTCATTTCCGATCCACTAATCCTTCTTTACTGCATCCCTCACTCCCACTCATTGACGAATTCACACGGAAATTGCGTCGCTATGAAATACTATGTGTTCTAAGACATTTCCATCTAAATCGAGTAACGTTTCTATGGAAACAACAGGATTTTCTTTTGGGATACGACAATCTCATTTCCGATCCACTAATCCTTCTTTACTGCATCCCTCACTCCCACTCATTGACGAATTCACACGGAAATTGCGTCGCTATGAAATACTATGTGTTCTAAGTTATTTCCTTCTAAATCGAGTAACGTTTCTATGGAAACGACACGATTTTCTTTTGGGATACGACAATCACCTTTACGATCCAGTAATCCTCCTCTACTGCATCCCTCACTTCCACTCATTGACGAATTCACACGGAAATTGCGTCGCTATGAAATACTATGTGTTCTAAGACATTTCCTTCTAAATCGAGTAACGTTTCTGTGGAAACGACAGGATTTTCTTTTGGGATACGACAATCACATTTCCGATCCACTAATCCTTCTTTACTGCATCCCTCACTCCCACTCATTGACGAATTCACACGGAAATTGCGTCGCTATGAAATACTATGTGTTCTAAGACATTTCCTTCAAAATCGAGTAACGTTTCTGTGGAAACGACAGGATTTTCTTTTGGGATACGACAATCTCATTTCCGATCCACTAATCCATCTTTACTGCATCCCTCACTCCCACTCATTGACGAATTCACACGGAAATTGCGTCGCTATGAAATACTATGTGTTCTAAGACATTTCCTTCTAAATCGAGTAACGTTGCTACGGAAATGACAGGATTTTCTTTTGGGATACGACAGTCTCATTTCCGATCCACTAATCCTTCTATACTGCATCCCTCACTCCCACTCATTGACGAATTCACACGGAAATTGCGTCGCTATGAAATACTATGTGTTCTAAGACATTTCCTTCTAAATCGAGTAACGTTTCTATGGAAACGACAGGATTTTCTTTTGGGATACGACAATCTCATTTCCGATCCACTAATCCTTCTTTACTGCATCCCTCACTCCCACTCATTGACGAATTCACACGGAAATTGCGTCATATATGAAATACTATGTGTTCTAAGACATTTCCTTCTAAATCGAGTAACGTTTCTATGGAAACGACAGGATTTTCTTTTGGGATACGACAATCTCATTCCCGATCCACTAATCCTTCTTTGCTGCATCCCTCACTCCCACTCATTGACGAATTCACACGGAAATTGCGTCGCCATGAATTACTATGTGTTCTAACACATTTCCTTCTAAATCAAGTAACGTTTCTATGGAAGCGACAGGGTTTTCTTTTGGGATACGACAATCTCATTTCCGATCTACTAATCCTTCACTACTGCATCCCTCACTCCCACTCATTGACGAATTCACACGGAAATTGCGTCGCTATGAAATACTATGTGTTCTAAGACATTTCCTTCTAAATCGAGTAACGTTTCTATGGAAATGACAGGATTTTCTTTTGGGATACGACAATCTCATTTCCGATCCACTAATCCTTCTTTACTGCATCCCTCACTCCCACTCATTGACGAATTCACACGGAAATTGCGTCGCTATGAAATACTATGTGTTCTAAGACATTTCCTTCTAAATCGAGTAACGTTTCTATGGAAACGACAGCATTTTCTTTTGGGATACGACAATCTCATTTCCGATCCACTAATCCTTCTTTACTGCATCCCTCACTCCCACTCATTGACGAATTCACACGGAAATTGCGTCGCTATGAAATACTATGTGTTCTAAGACATTTCCTTCTAAATCGAGTAACGTTTCTATGGAAACGACAGGATTTTCTTTTGGGATACGACAATCTCATTTCCGATCCACTAATCCTTCTTTACTGCATCCCTCACTCCCACTCATTGACGAATTCACACGGAAATTGCGTCGCTATGAAATACTATGTGTTCTAAGACATTTCCTTCTAAATCGAGTAACGTTTCTATGGAAACGACAGGATTTTCTTTTGGGATACGACAATCTCATTTCCGATCCACTAATCCTTCACTACTGCATCCCTCACTCCCACTCATTGACGAATTCACACGGAAATTGCGTCGCTATGAAATACTATGTGTTCTAAGACATTTCCTTCTAAATCGAGTAACGTTTCTATGGAAACGACAGGATTTTCTTTTGGGATACGACAATCTCATTCCCGACCCACTAATCCTTCTTTACTGCATCCCTCACTCTCACTCATTGACGAATTCACACGGAAATTGCGTCGCCATGAAATACTATGTGTTCTACGACATTTCCTTCTAAATCGAGTAACGTTTCTATGGAAACGACAGGATTTTCTTTTGGGATACGACAATCTCATTTCCGATCCACTAATCCTTCTTTACTGCATCCCTCACTCCCACTCATTGACGAATTCACACGGAAATTGCGTCGCTATGAAATACTATGTGTTCTAAGACATTTCTTTCTAAATCGAGTAACGATTCTATGGAAACGACAGGATTTTCTTTTGGGATACGACAATCTCATTCCCGATCCACTAATCCTTCTTTACTGCATCCCTCACTCTCACTCATTGACGAATTCACACGGAAATTGCGTCGCCATGAAATACTATGTGTTCTAAGACATTTCCTTCTAAATCGAGTAACGTTTCTATGGAAACCACAGGATTTTCTTTTGGGATACGACAATCTCATTTCCGATCCACTAATCCTTCTTTACTGCATCACTCACTCCCACTCATTGACGAATTCACACGGAAATTGCGTCTCTATGAAATACTATGTGTTCTAAGACATTTCCTTCTACATCGAGTAACGTTTCTATGGAAACGACAGGATTATCTTTTGGGATACGACAATCTCATTTGCGATCAACTAATCCTTCTTTACTGCATCCCTCACTCCCACTCATTGACGAATTCACACGGAAATTGCGTCTCTATGAAATACTATGTGTTCTAAAACATTTCCTTCTAAATCGAGTAACGTTTCTATGGAAACGACAGGATTTTCTTTTCGGATACGACAATCTCATTTCCGATCCACTAATCCTTCTTTACTGCATCCTTCACTCCCACTCATTGACGAATTCACATGGAAATTGCGTCTCTATGAAATACTATGTGTTCTAAGACATTTCCTTCTAAATCGAGTAACGTTTCTATGGAAACGACAGGATTTTCTTTTGGGATGCGACAATCTTATTTCCGATCAACTAATCCTTCTTCACTGCATTACTCACTCCCACTCATTGACGAATTCACACGGTAATTGCGCCTCTATGAAATACTATGTGTTCTAAGACATTTCCTTCTAAATCGAGTAACGTTTCTATGGAAACGACAGGATTTTCGTTTGGGATACGGCAATCTCATTTCGATACACTAATCCTTCTTTACTGCATCCCTCACTCCCACTCATTGACGAATTCACACGGGAATTGCGTCGCTATGAGATACTTTGTGTTCTAAGACATTTCCTTCTAAATCGAGTAACGTTTCTATGGAAACGACAGGATTTTCTTCTCCGATACGACAATCTCATTTCCGTTCCACTTATCCTTCTTTACTGCATCCCTCATTCCCACTCATTGACGAATTCACACGGAAATTGCGTCGCTATGAAATACTATGTGTTCTAAGACATTTCCTTCTAAATCGAGTAACGTTTCTATGGAAACGACAGGATTTTCTTTTGGTATACGGCAATCTCATTTACGATCCACTAATCCTTCTTTACTGCATCCCTCACTCCCACTCATTGACGAATTCACACGGAAATTGCGTCGCTATGAAATACTATGTGTTCTAAGACATTTCCTTCTAAATCGAGTAACGTTTCTATGGAAACGACAGGATTTTCATTTGTGATACGACAATCACATTTCCGATCCACTAATCATTCTTTACTGCATCCCTCACTCCCACTCATTGACGAATTCACACGGAAATTGCGTCGCTCTGAAATACTATGTGTTCTAAGACATTTCCTTCTAAATCGAGTACCGTTTCTATGGAAAAGACAGGATTTTCCATTAAAATACGACAATCTCATTTCCGATCCACTAATCCTTCTTTACTGCATCCCTCACTCCCACTCATTGACGAATTCACACGGAAATTGCGTCGCTATGAAATACTATGTGTTCTAAGACATTTCCTTCTAAATCTTGTAACGTTTCTATGGAAACGACAGGATTTTCTTTTGGGATACGATAATCTCATTTCCGATCCACTAATCCTTCTTTACTGCATCCCTCACTCCCACTCATTGACGAATTCACACTGAAATTGCGTCGCTATGAAATACTATGTGTTCTACGACAATTCCTTCCAAATCGAGTAACGTTTCTATGGAAACGACAGGATTTTCTTTTGGGATAAGATAATCTCATTTCCGATCCACTAATCCTTCTTTAATGCATCCCTCACTCCCACTCATTGACGAATTCATACGGAAATTGCGTCGCTATGAAATACTATGTGTTCTAAGTCATTTCATTCTAAATCGAGTAACGTTTCTATGGAAACGACAGGATGTTCTATTGGGATACGACAATCTCATTTCCGATCCACTAATCCTTCTTTACTGCATCCCTCACTCCCACTCATTGACGAATTCACACGGAAATTGCGTCATATATGAAATACTATGTGTTCTAAGACATTTCCTTCTAAATCGAGTAACGTTTCTATGGAAACGACAGGATTTTCTTTTGGGATACGACAATCTCATTCCCGATCCACTAATCCTTCTTTGCTGCATCCCTCACTCCCACTCATTGACGAATTCACACGGAAATTGCGTCGCTATGAAATACTATGTGTTCTAAGACATTTCCTTCAAAATCGAGTAACGTTTCTGTGGAAACGACAGGATTTTCTTTTGGGATACGACAATCTCATTTCCGATCCACTAATCCATCTTTACTGCATCCCTCACTCCCACTCATTGACGAATTCACACGGAAATTGCGTCGCTATGAAATACTATGTGTTCTAAGACATTTCCTTCTAAATCGAGTAACGTTGCTACGGAAATGACAGGATTTTCTTTTGGGATACGACAGTCTCATTTCCGATCCACTAATCCTTCTATACTGCATCCCTCACTCCCACTCATTGACGAATTCACACGGAAATTGCGTCGCTATGAAATACTATGTGTTCTAAGACATTTCCTTCTAAATCGAGTAACGTTTCTATGGAAACGACAGGATTTTCTTTTGGGATACGACAGTCTCATTTCCGATCCACTAATCCTTCTATACTGCATCCCTCACTCCCACTCATTGACGAATTCACACGGAAATTGCGTCGCTATGAAATACTATGTGTTCTAAGTCATTTCCTTCTAAATCGAGTAACGTTTCTATGGAAACGACACGATTTTCTTTTGGGATACGACAATCACCTTTACGATCCAGTAATCCTCCTCTACTGCATCCCTCACTTCCACTCATTGACGAATTCACACGGAAATTGCGTCGCTATGAAATACTATGTGTTCTAAGACATTTCCTTCTAAATCGAGTAACGTTTCTGTGGAAACGACAGGATTTTCTTTTGGGATACGACAATCACATTTCCGATCCACTAATCCTTCTTTACTGCATCCCTCACTCCCACTCATTGACGAATTCACACGGAAATTGCGTCGCTATGAAATACTATGTGTTCTAAGACATTTCCTTCAAAATCGAGTAACGTTTCTGTGGAAACGACAGGATTTTCTTTTGGGATACGACAATCTCATTTCCGATCCACTAATCCATCTTTACTGCATCCCTCACTCCCACTCATTGACGAATTCACACGGAAATTGCGTCGCTATGAAATACTATGTGTTCTAAGACATTTCCTTCTAAATCGAGTAACGTTGCTACGGAAATGACAGGATTTTCTTTTGGGATACGACAGTCTCATTTCCGATCCACTAATCCTTCTATACTGCATCCCTCACTCCCACTCATTGACGAATTCACACGGAAATTGCGTCGCTATGAAATACTATGTGTTCTAAGACATTTCCTTCTAAATCGAGTAACGTTTCTATGGAAACGACAGGATTTTCTTTTGGGATACGACAATCTCATTTCCGATCCACTAATCCTTCTTTACTGCATCCCTCACTCCCACTCATTGACGAATTCACACGGAAATTGCGTCATATATGAAATACTATGTGTTCTAAGACATTTCCTTCTAAATCGAGTAACGTTTCTATGGAAACGACAGGATTTTCTTTTGGGATACGACAATCTCATTCCCGATCCACTAATCCTTCTTTGCTGCATCCCTCACTCCCACTCATTGACGAATTCACACGGAAATTGCGTCGCCATGAATTACTATGTGTTCTAACACATTTCCTTCTAAATCAAGTAACGTTTCTATGGAAGCGACAGGGTTTTCTTTTGGGATACGACAATCTCATTTCCGATCTACTAATCCTTCACTACTGCATCCCTCACTCCCACTCATTGACGAATTCACACGGAAATTGCGTCGCTATGAAATACTATGTGTTCTAAGACATTTCCTTCTAAATCGAGTAACGTTTCTATGGAAATGACAGGATTTTCTTTTGGGATACGACAATCTCATTTCCGATCCACTAATCCTTCTTTACTGCATCCCTCACTCCCACTCATTGACGAATTCACACGGAAATTGCGTCGCTATGAAATACTATGTGTTCTAAGACATTTCCTTCTAAATCGAGTAACGTTTCTATGGAAACGACAGCATTTTCTTTTGGGATACGACAATCTCATTTCCGATCCACTAATCCTTCTTTACTGCATCCCTCACTCCCACTCATTGACGAATTCACACGGAAATTGCGTCGCTATGAAATACTATGTGTTCTAAGACATTTCCTTCTAAATCGAGTAACGTTTCTATGGAAACGACAGGATTTTCTTTTGGGATACGACAATCTCACTTCCGATCCACTAATCCTTCTTTACTGCATCCCTCACTCCCACTCATTGACGATTTCGCACGGAAATTGCGTCGCTATGAAATACTATGTGTTCTAAGACATTTCCTTCTAAATCGAGTAACGTTTCTATGGAAGCGACAGGATTTTCTTTTGGGATACGACAATCTAATTTCCGATCCACTAATCCTTCTTTACTGCATCCCTCACTCCCACTCATTGACGAATTCACACGGAAATTGCGTCATATATGAAATACTATGTGTTCTAAGACATTTCCTTCTAAATCGAGTAACGTTTCTATGGAAACGACAGGATTTTCTTTTGGGATACGGCAATCTCATTCCCGATCCACTAATCCTTCTTTACTGCATCCCTCACTCCCACTCATTGACGAATTCAGACGGAAATTGCGTCGCCATGAAATACTATATGTTCTAACACATTTCCTTCTAAATCAAGTAACGTTTCTATGGAAACGACAGGGTTTTCTTTTGGGATACGACAATCTCATTTCCGATCTACTAATCCTTCACTACTGCTTCCCTCACTCCCACTCATTGACGAATTCACACGGAAATTGCGTCGCTATGAAATACTATGTGTTCTAAGACATTTCCTTCTAAATCGAGTAACGTTTCTATGGAAACGACAGGATTTTCTTTTGGGATACGACAATCTCATTTCCGATCCACTAATCCTTCTTTACTGCATCCCTCACTCCCACTCATTGACGAATTCACACGGATATTGCGTCATATATGAAATACTATGTGTTCTAAGACATTTCCTTCTAAATCGAGTAACGTTTCTATTGAAACGACAGGAATTTCTTTTGGGATACGACAATCACATTTCCGATCCACTAATCCTTCTTTACTGCATCCCTCACTCCCACTCATTGACGAATTCACACGGAAATTGCGTCGCTATGATATACTATGTGTTCTAAGATATTTCCTTCTAAATCGAGTAACGTTTCTATGGAAACGACAGGATTTTCTTTTGGGATCCGACAATCACATTTCCGATCCACTAATCCTTCTTATTGCATCCCTCACTCGCACTCATTGACGAATTCACACGGAAACTGCGTCGTTATGAAATACTATGTGTTCTAAGACATTTCCTCTAAATCGAGTAACGTTTCTATGGAAACGGCAGGATTTTCTTTTGGGATACGACAATCTCATTTCCGATCCACTAATCCTTCTTTACTGCATCCCTCACTCCCACTCATTGACGAATTCACACGGAAATTGCGTCGCTATGAAATACTATGTGTTCTAAGACATTTCCTTCTAAATCGAGTAACGTTTCTATGGAAACGACAGGATTTTCTTTTGGGATACGACAATCACATTTCCGATGCACTAATCCTTCTTTACTGCATCCCTCACTCCCACACATTGACGAATTCACACGAAAGTTGCGTCGCTATGAAATACTATGTGTTCTAAGACACTTCCATCTAAATCGAGTAACGTTTCTATGGAAACGACAGGATTTTCTTTTGGGATACGACAATCACATTTCCGATCCACTAATCCTTCTTTACTGCATCCCTCACTCCCACACATTGACGAATTCACACGGAAATTGCGTCGCTATGAAATACTATGTGTTCTAAGACATTTCCTTCTAAATCGAGTGACGTTTCTATTGAAACGACAGGATTTTCTTTTCGGATACGACAATCTCATTTCCGATCCACTAATCCTTCTTTACTGCATCCCTCACTCCCACTCATTGACGAATTCACACGGAAATTGCGTCGCTATGAAATACTATGTGTCCTAAGACATTTCCTTGTAAATCGAGTAACGTTTCTATGGAAACGACAGGATTTTCTTTTGGGATACGACAATCTCATTTCCGATCCACTAATCCTTCTTTACTGCATCCCTCACTCCCACTCATTGACGAATTCACACGGAAATTGCGTCTCTATGAAATACTATGTGTTCTAAGACATTTCCTTCTAAATCGAGTAACGTTTCTATGGAAACGACAGGATTTTCTTTTGGGATACGACAATCTCACTTCCGATCCACTAATCCTTCTTTACTGCATCCCTCACTCCCACTCATTGACGATTTCGCACGGAAATTGCGTCGCTATGAAATACTATGTGTTCTAAGACATTTCCTTCTAAATCGAGTAACGTATCTATGGAAACGACAGGATTTTCTTTTGGGATACGACAATCTCATTTCCGATCCACTAATCCTTCTTTACTGCATCCCTCACTCCCACTCATTGACGAATTCACACGGAAATTGCGTCGCTATGATATACTATGTGTTCTAAGACATTTCCTTCTAAATCGAGTAACGTTTCTATGGAAGCGACAGGATTTTTTTTGGGATACGACAATCTCATTTCCGATCCACTAATCCTTCTTTACTGCATCCCTCACTCCCACTCATTGACGAATTCACACGGAAATTGCGTCGCTATCAAATACTATGTGTTCTAAGACATTTCCTTCTAAATCGAGTAACGTTTCTATGGAAACGACAGGATTTTCTTTTGGGATACGACAATCTCATTTCCGATCCACTAATCCTTCTTTACTGCATCTCTCACTCCCACTCATTGACGATTTCACACGAAAATTGCGTCGCTATGAAATACTATGTGTTCTAAGACATTTCCTTCTAAATCGAGTAACATTTCTATGGAAACGACAGGATTTTCTTTTGGGATACGTCAATCACATTTCCGATCCACTAATCCTTCTTTACTGCATCCCTCACTCCCACTCATTGACGAATTCACACGGAAATTGCGTCGCTATGAAATACTATGCGTTCTAAGACATTTCCTTCTAAATCGAGTAACATTTCTGTGGAAACGACAGGATTTTCTTTTGGGATACGACAATCAGATTTCCGATCCACTAATCCTTCTTTACTGCATCCCTCACTCCCACTCATTGTCGAATTCACACGGAAATTGCGTCGCTATGAAGTACTATGTGTCTAAGACATTTTCTTCTAATTCGAGTAACGTTTCTATGGAAACGACAGAATATTCTTTTGGGATACGACAATCACATTTCCGATCCACTAATCCTTCTTTACTCCATCCCTCACTCCCACTCATTGTCGAATTCACACGGAAATTGCGTCGCTATGAAATACTTTGTGTTCTATGACATTTCCTTCTAATTCGAGTAACGTTTCTATGGAAACGACAGGATTTTCTTTTGGAATACGACAATCTCATTTCCGATCCACTAATCCTTCTTTACTGCATCCCTCACTCCCACTCAGTGACGAATTCACACGGAAATTGCGTCACTATGATATACTATGTGTTCTAAGACATTTCCTTCTAAATCGAGTAACGTTTCTATGGAAACGACAGGATTTTCTTTTATGATACGACAATCATATTTCTGATCCACTTATCCTTCTTTACTGCATCCCTCACTCCCACTCATTGACGAAGTCACACGGAAATTGCGTCGCTATGAAATACTATGTATTCTAAGACATTTCCTTCTAAATCGAGTAACGTTTCTATGGAAACGACAGGATTTTCTTTTGGGATACGACAATCACATTTCCGATCCACTAATCTTTCTTTGCTGCTTCCCTCACTCCCACTCATTTACGAATTTACACGGAAATTGCGTCGCTATGAAATACTATGTGTTCTAAGACATTTCCTTCTAATTCGAGTAACGTTTCTATGGAAACGACAGGATTTTCTTTTGGGATACGACAATCACATTTCCGATCCTCTAATCCTTCTTTACTGCATCCCTCACTCCCACTCATTGACGAATTCACACGGAAATGGCGTCGCTATGAAATACTATGGGTTCAATGACTTCTCCTTCTAAATCGAGTAACGTTTCTATGGAAACGACAGGATTCTCTTTTGGGATACGACAATCACATTTCCGATCCACCAATCCTTCTTTACTGCATCCCTCACTCCCACACATTGATGAATTCACACGGAAATTGCGTCGCTATGAAATACTATGTGTTCTAAGACATTTCCTTCTAAATCGAGTAACGTTTCTATGGAAACGACAAGATTTTCTTTTGGGATACGACAATCACATTTCCGATCCACTAATCCTTCTTTACTGCATCCCTCACTCCCACTCATTGACGAATTCACACTGAAATTGCGTCGCTATGAAATACTACGTGTTCTAAGACATTTCCTTCTAAATCGAGTAACGTTTCTATGGAAACGACAGTATTTTCTTTTGGGATACGACAATCACATTTCCGATCCACTAATCCTTCTTTACTGCATCCCTCACTCCCACACTTTGACGAATTCACACAGAAATTGCGTCGCTATGAAATGCTATGTGTTCTTTGACTTCTCCTTCTAAATCGAGTAACGTTTCTATGGAAACGACAGGATTTTCATTTGGGATACGACAATCACATTTCCGATCCACTAATCCTTCTTTACTGCATCCCTCACTCCCACTCATTAACGAATTCACACGGAAATTGCGTCGTTATAAAATACTATGGGCTCTATGTCTTCTCCTTCTAAATCGAGTAACGTTTCTATGGAAACCCGAGGATTTTCTTCTGGGATACGACTTTCTCCTTTCCCATGCACTATTCCTTCTTTACTGTATCCCTCGCTCCCTCAAATTGATGAATTAACACAGAAATTGCGTCGGTATGAAATTCTTTGGGTTCTATGACTTCTCCTAATAAATCGAGTATCGTTTCTATGGGAACCACAGGATTTTCATTTGGGGTACGACTTTCTCCTTTGCGATGCACTATTCCTTCTTTGCTGCATCCCTCGCTCCCTCACATTGACGAATTAACAGAGAAATTGCGTCGCTATGAAATACTATGTTTTCTATGACTTCTCCTTCTAAATCGAGAAACATTTCTATGGAAACGAAAGGATTCTCTTGTGGGATACGACTATCTCCTTTCCGATGCACTATTCCTTCTTTACTGCATTCCTCGCTCCCTCACATTGACGAATTAACACAGAAATTGCGTCGCTATGAAATACTATGGGTTCTATGACTTCACCTTCTAAATCGAGTATCGTTTCTATGGGAACCACAGGGTTTTCTTTTGGGATACGAGTATCTCCTTTCCGATGCACTATACCTTCTTTACTGCTTCCCTCGCTCCCTCACATTGACGAATTAACACAGCAATCGCGTCGCAATGAAATACTATGGGCTCTATGACTTCTCCTTCTAAATCTAGTATCGTTTCTATGGAAACGACAGGATTTTCGTTTGGGATACGAGTATCTCCTTCTCGATGCACCATTCCTTCTTTACTGCATCCCTAGCTCCCTCACATTGACGAATTAACACAGAAATTTAGTCGCTATGAAATACTATGGAATCTATGACTTCGCCATCTAAATCCATAACGTTTCTATGGAAACGACAGTATTTTCTTTTGGGATACTACAATCCCCCTACCGATGCACTATTCCTTCTTTAATGCAGCCCCCACTCCATCACATTGATGAATTAACACAGAAATTACTTCGCTATGAAATACTATGGGTTCTATGACATCTCCTTCTAAATCGAGTACCGTTTATGTGGAAACGAAAGGATTTTCTTTTGGGATACGACTATCTCGTTTCCGATGCTTTATTCCTTCCTTACTGCATCCCTCGCTCCCACACATAGACCAATTAACACAGAAATTGCGTCGCTGTGAAATACTATGTGTTCTATGTCTTCTCCTTCTAAATCGAGTATCGTTTCTATGGAAACAACAGTATTTCCTTTTGGGATACGACTCTCTCCTTTCCGATGCACTATTCCTTCTTTACTGCATCCCTGGCCCCAGCACATTGACGAATTAACACTGAAATTGCGTCGTTATGAAATACTATGTGTTCTATGACATCTCGTTCTAATTCGAGTATCGTTTCTATGGAAACGCCAGGATTTTTTTTTGGGATACGAGTATCTCCTTTCCGATGCACTATTCCTTCTTTACGGCATCCCTCGCTCTCTCACATTGACGAATAAACGCAGAATTTCCGTCGCTATGAAATGCTATGTGTTCTATGATATCTCCTTCTACATCGAGTAACGTTTCCATGGAAACGACAGGATTTTCTTTTGGGATACGAGTATCTCCTTTCCGATGCATTATCCATCCTTACTGCATCCCTCGCTCCCTCACAGTGACGAATTAACACAGAAATTGCGTCGCTATGAAATACTATGGGTTCTATGACATCTCCTTCCAAAACGAGTAACGTTTCTATGGAAACGGCAGGATCTTCTTTTGGGATACGACTTTACCCTTTCCGATGCACAATTCCTTCTTTACTGCATCCTTCGCTACCACACATTGACGAATTAACACAGTAATTGCGTCGCAATGATACACTGTGGGTTCCATGACGTCTGCTTCTAAATCGAGTAGCGTTTCTATGGAAACGAAAATATTTTCTTTTGGGATACGAGTATCTCCTTTCCGATGCACTATTCCTTCTTTACTGTATCCCAAGCTCCCTCACATTGACGAAATAACGCAGGAATTGAGTCGCTATTAAATACTATGGGTTCTATGACATCTCCTTGTAAATCGAGTGATGCTTCAATGGAAACGAAAGGATTTTCTTTTGGGAGAAGAGTATCTCCTTTCCGATGCACTATTCCTTCTGTACCGCATCCTTCGCTCCCTCACATAGATGAATTAACACAGAAATTGCATCGCTATGAATTACAATAAGATCTATGACTTCTCATTCAAATTCGAGTAACGTTTCTATGGAAACGACAGGATTTTCTTTTGGGATACGACACTCTCATTTCCGATGCACAATTCCTTCTATACTGCATCCCTCACTCCCTCACACTAATGGATTAACCCAGAAATTGCGTCGTTATGAAACACTATGGGTTCTACGACTTCTCCTTCTAAATCGAGTAACGTTTCTATGGAAACGACGGGATTATCTTTTGGGATAAGAGTATCTCCCTTCCGATGCACAATTATTTCTTTGCTGCATCCCTCGCTCCCTCACATTGACGAATTAACACAGAATTTGCGTCGCTACGAAATATTATGGGTTCTATGACTTCACCATCTAATTCGAGAGTCGTTTCTATGGAAACGACAGGATTTTCTATTGGGATACGAGTATCTCCTTTCCGATGCAATATTCCTACTTTACTGCATCCCTCGCTCCCTCACATTGACGAATTAACATAGCACTTGCATCGCAATGAAATACTATGTGTTCTATGACTTCTCCTTCTATATCGAGTATCGTTTCTATGGAAACGACAAGATTTTCTATTGGGATACGAGTATCTCCTTTTCGATGCACCATTCCTTCTTTACTGCACCCCTTGCTCCCTCTCATTGACGAATTATCACAGAAATTGCATCGCTATGAATTACTATGAGATCTATGACTTCTCCTTCTAATTCGAGTAACGTTTCTATGGAAACGACAGGATTTTCTTTTGGGATTAGAGTATCTCCTTTGCGATGCACTATTCCATCTCTACTGCATCACTCGCTCCCTCACACTGACAAATTCACAATGAAATTACGTCCATATGAAATACTACGTGTTCTATGACATCCTCTTCTAATTTGAGTAACGTTTCTATGGAAACGACAGGATTTTCATTTGGGGTACGATTATCTCCTTTCCGTTGCACTATTCCTTCTTTACTGCATCCCTCGCTCCCTCACACTGTCGAATTAACACAGAAATTTCGTCGCTATGAATTACTATGGGTTCTATGACATTTCTTCTAAATCGAGTAACTCTTCTATGGAAACGACAGGATTTTCTTTTGGGATACGACAATCTCCTTTCCGATGCACTATTCCTTCTTTACTGCATCCCTCGCTCCCTCACATTGACGAATTAACACAGAAATTGCGTCGTTATGAAATACTACGTGTTCTATGACTTCTCCCTCTAAATCGAGTAGCGTTTCTTTGGAAACGACAGGATTTTGTTTTGGGATACGACTATCTCCTTTCCGATGCACAATTCCCTCTTTAATGCATCCCTCGCTCTCTCACATTGACGAATTAACACAGCAATTGCGTCGCAATGAAATACTATGGGTTCTATGACTTCTCCTTCTAAATCGAGTAACGTTTCTATGGAACCTAAGGATTTTCTTTTAGGATACGACTTTCTCCTTTCCGATGCACTATTCCTTCTTTACTGTATCCCTCGTTCCCTCACATTGACGAATTGACGCAGAATTTGCGTCGCTACGAAATACTATGTGTTCTAAGACATTTCCTTCTAAATCGAGTAACGTTTCTATGGAAGCGATAGGATTTTCTTTTGGGATACGACAATCTCATTTCCGATCCACTAATCCTTCTTTACTGCATCCCTCACTCCCACTCATTGACGAATTCACACGGAAATTGCGTCGCTATGAAATACTATGTGTTCTACGCCATTTCCTTCTAAATCGAGTAACGTTTCTATAGAAACGACCGGATTTTCTTTTGGGATACGGCAATCTCATTTCCGATCCACTAATCCTTCTTTACTGCATCCCTCACTCCCACACATTGACGAATTCACACGGAAATTGCGTCGCTATGAAATACTATGAGTTCTAAGGCATTTCCTTCTAAATCGAGTAACGTTTCTATGGAAGCGAAAGGATTTTCTTTTGGGATACGACAATCACATTTCCCATCAACTAATCCTTCTTTACTGCATCCCTCACTCCCACTCATTGACGAATTCACACGGAAATTGCGTCGCTATGAAATACTATGTGTCTAAGACATTTTCTTCTAAATCGAGTAACGTTTCTATGGAAACGACAGGATTTTCTTTTGGGATACGACAATCTCATTTCCGATCCACTAATCCTTCTTTACTGCATCCCTCACTCCCACTCATTGACGAATTCACACGGAAATTGCGTCGCTATGAAATAGTATGTGTTCTAAGACATTTCCATCTAAATCGAGTAACGTTTCTATGGAAACAACAGGATTTTCTTTTGCGATACGACAATCTCATTTCCGATCCACTAATCCTTCTTTACTGCATCCCTCACTCCCACTCATTGACGAATTCACACGGAAATTGCGTCGCTATGAAATACTATGTGTTCTAAGTTATTTCCTTCTAAATCGAGTAACGTTTCTATGGAAACGACACGATTTTCTTTTGGGATACGACAATCACCTTTCCGATCCACTAATCCTTCTCTACTGCATCCCTCACTTCCACTCATTGACGAATTCACACGGAAATTGCGTCGCTATGAAATACTATGTGTTCTAAGACATTTCCTTCTAAATCGAGTAACGTTTCTGTGGAAACGACAGGATTTTCTTTTGGGATACGACAATCACATTTCCGATCCACTAATCCTTCTTTACTGCATCCCTCACTCCCACTCATTGACGAATTCACACGGAAATTGCGTCGCTATGAAATACTATGTGTTCTAAGACATTTCCTTCTAAATCGAGTAACGTTTCTGTGGAAACGACAGGATTTTCTTTTGGGATACGACAATCACATTTCCGATCCACTAATCCTTCTTTAGTGCATCCCTCACTCCCACTCATTGACGAATTCACACGGAAATTGCGTCGCTATGAAATACTATGTGTTCTAAGACATTTCCTTCAAAATCGAGTAACGTTTCTGTGGAAACGACAGGATTTTCTTTTGGGATACGACAATCTCATTTCCGATCCACTAATCCATCTTTACTGCATCCCTCACTCCCACTCATTGACGAATTCACACGGAAATTGCGTCGCTATGAAATACTATGTGTTCTAAGACATTTCCTTCTAAATCGAGTAACGTTGCTACGGAAATGACAGGATTTTCTTTTGGGATACGACAGTCTCATTTCCGATCCACTAATCCTTCTATACTGCATCCCTCACTCCCACTCATTGACGAATTCACACGGAAATTGCGTCGCTATGAAATACTATGTGTTCTAAGACATTTCCTTCTAAATCGAGTAACGTTTCTATGGAAACGACAGGATTTTCTTTTGGGATACGACAATCTCATTTCCGATCCACTAATCCTTCTTTACTGCATCCCTCACTCCCACTCATTGACGAATTCACACGGAAATTGCGTCATATATGAAATACTATGTGTTCTAAGACATTTCCTTCTAAATCGAGTAACGTTTCTATGGAAACGACAGGATTTTCTTTTGGGATACGACAATCTCATTCCCGATCCACTAATCCTTCTTTGCTGCATCCCTCACTCCCACTCATTGACGAATTCACACGGAAATTGCGTCGCCATGAATTACTATGTGTTCTAACACATTTCCTTCTAAATCAAGTAACGTTTCTATGGAAGCGACAGGGTTTTCTTTTGGGATATGACAATCTCATTTCCGATCTACTAATCCTTCACTACTGCATCCCTCACTCCCACTCATTGACGAATTCACACGGAAATTGCGTCGCTATGAAATACTATGTGTTCTAAGACATTTCCTTCTAAATCGAGTAACGTTTCTATGGAAATGACAGGATTTTCTTTTGGGATACGACAATCTCATTTCCGATCCACTAATCCTTCTTTACTGCATCCCTCACTCCCACTCATTGACGAATTCACACGGAAATTGCGTCGCTATGAAATACTATGTGTTCTAAGACATTTCCTTCTAAATCGAGTAACGTTTCTATGGAAACGACAGCATTTTCTTTTGGGATACGACAATCTCATTTCCGATCCACTAATCCTTCTTTACTGCATCCCTCACTCCCACTCATTGACGAATTCACACGGAAATTGCGTCGCTATGAAATACTATGTGTTCTAAGACATTTCCTTCTAAATCGAGTAACGTTTCTATGGAAACGACAGGATTTTCTTTTGGGATACGACAATCTCACTTCCGATCCACTAATCCTTCTTTACTGCATCCCTCACTCCCACTCATTGACGATTTCGCACGGAAATTGCGTCGCTATGAAATACTATGTGTTCTAAGACATTTCCTTCTAAATCGAGTATCGTTTCTATGGAAGCGACAGGATTTTCCTTTGGGATACGACAATCTCATTTCCGATCCACTAATCCTTCTTTACTGCATCCCTCACTCCCACTCATTGACGAATTCACACGGAAATTGCGTCATATATGAAATACTATGTGTTCTAAGACATTTCCTTCTAAATCGAGTAACGTTTCTATGGAAACGACAGGATTTTCTTTTGGGATACGGCAATCTCATTCCCGATCCACTAATCCTTCTTTACTGCATCCCTCACTCCCACTCATTGACGAATTCAGACGGAAATTGCGTCGCCATGAAATACTATATGTTCTAACACATTTCCTTCTAAATCAAGTAACGTTTCTATGGAAACGACAGGGTTTTCTTTTGGGATACGACAATCTCATTTCCGATCTACTAATCCTTCACTACTGCATCCCTCACTCCCACTCATTGACGAATTCACACGGAAATTGCGTCGCTATGAAATACTATGTGTTCTAAGACATTTCCTTCTAAATCGAGTAACGTTTCTATGGAAACGACAGGATTTTCTTTTGGGATACGACAATCTCATTTCCGATCCACTAATCCTTCTTTACTGCATCCCTCACTCCCACTCATTGACGAATTCACACGGATATTGCGTCATATATGAAATACTATGTGTTCTAAGACATTTCCTTCTAAATCGAGTAACGTTTCTATGGAAACGACAGGATTCTCTTTTGGGATACGACAATCTCATTTCCGATCCACTAATCCTTCTTTACTGCATCCCTCACTCCCACTCATTGACGAATTCACACGGAAATTGCGTCGCTACGAAATACTATGTGTTCTAAGACATTTCCTTCTAAATCGAGTAACGTTTCTATGGAAACGACAGGATTTTCTTTTGGGATACGACAATCTCATTTCCGACCCACTAATCCTTCTTTACTGCATCCCTCACTCCCACTCATTGACGAATTCACACGGAAATTGCGTCGCTATGAAATACTATGTGTTCTAAGACATTTCCTTCTAAATCGAGTAACGTTTCTATGGAAACGACAGGATTTTCTTTTGGGATACGACAATCTCATTTCCGATCCACTAATCCTTCTTTACTGCATCCCTCACTCCCACTCATTGACGAATTCACACGGAAATTGCGTCGCTATGAAATACTATGTGTTCTATGACATTTCCTTCTAAATCCAGTGACGTTTCTATGGAAACGACAGGATTTTCTTTTGGGATACGACAATCACATTTCCGATCCACTAATCCTTCTTATTGCATCCCTCACTCCCACTCATTGACGAATTCACACGGAAACTGCGTCGTTATGAAATACTATGTGTTCTAAGACATTTCCTCTAAATCGAGTAACGTTTCTATGGAAACGGCAGGATTTTCTTATGGGATACGACAATCTCATTTCCGATCCACTAATCCTTCTTTACTGCATCCCTCACTCCCACTCATTGACGAATTCACACGGAAATTGCGTCGCTATGAAATACTATGTGTTCTAAGACATTTCCTTCTAAATCGAGTAACGTTTCTATGGAAACGACAGGATTTTCTTTTGGGATACGACAATCACATTTCCGATGCACTAATCCTTCTTTACTGCATCCCTCACTCCCACACATTGACGAATTCACACGAAAGTTGCGTCGCTATGAAATACTATGTGTTCTAAGACACTTCCATCTAAATCGAGTAACGTTTCTATGGAAACGACAGGATTTTCTTTTGGGACACGACAATCACATTTCCGATCCACTAATCCTTCTTTACTGCATCCCTCACTCCCACACATTGACGAATTCACACGGAAATTGCGTCGCTATGAAATACTATGTGTTCTATGACATTTCCTTCTAAATCCAGTGACGTTTCTATGGAAACGACAGGATTTTCTTTTGGGATACGACAATCACATTTCCGATCCACTAATCCTTCTTATTGCATCCCTCACTCCCACTCATTGACGAATTCACACGGAAACTGCGTCGTTATGAAATACTATGTGTTCTAAGACATTTCCTCTAAATCGAGTAACGTTTCTATGGAAACGGCAGGATTTTCTTATGGGATACGACAATCTCATTTCCGATCCACTAATCCTTCTTTACTGCATCCCTCACTCCCACTCATTGACGAATTCACACGGAAATTGCGTCGCTATGAAATACTATGTGTTCTAAGACATTTCCTTCTAAATCGAGTAACGTTTCTATGGAAACGACAGGATTTTCTTTTGGGATACGACAATCACATTTCCGATGCACTAATCCTTCTTTACTGCATCCCTCACTCCCACACATTGACGAATTCACACGAAAGTTGCGTCGCTATGAAATACTATGTGTTCTAAGACACTTCCATCTAAATCGAGTAACGTTTCTATGGAAACGACAGGATTTTCTTTTGGGATACGACAATCACATTTCCGATCCACTAATCCTTCTTTACTGCATCCCTCACTCCCACACATTGACGAATTCACACGGAAATTGCGTCGCTATGAAATACTATGTGTTCTAAGACATTTCCTTCTAAATCGAGTGACGTTTCTATGGAAACGACAGGATTTCCTTTTCGGATACGACAATCTCATTTCCGATCCACTAATCCTTCTTTACTGCATCCCTCACTCCCACTCATTGACGAATTCACACGGAAATTGCGTCGCTATGAAATACTATGTGTCCTAAGACATTTCCTTGTAAATCGAGTAACGTTTCTATGGAAACGACAGGATTTTCTTTTGGGATACGACAATCTCATTTCCGATCCACTAATCCTTCTTTACTGCATCCCTCACTCCCACTCATTGACGAATTCACACGGAAATTGCGTCTCTATGAAATACTATGTGTTCTAAGACATTTCCTTCTAAATCGAGTAACGTTTCTATGGAAACGACAGGATTTTCTTTTGGGATACGCCAATCAAATTTCCGATCCACTAATCCTTCATTACTGCATCCCTCACTCCCACACATTGACGAATTCACACGGAAATTGCGTCGCTACGAAATACTATGTGTTCTAAGACATTTCCTTCTAAATCGAGTAACGTTTCTATGGAAACGACAGGATTTTCTTTTGGGATACGACAATCTCATTTCCGACCCACTAATCCTTCTTTACTGCTTCCCTCACTCCCACTCATTGACGAATTCACACGGAAATTGCGTCGCTATGAAATACTATGTGTTCTAAGACATTTCCTTCTAAATCGAGTAACGTTTCTATGGAAACGACAGGATTTTCTTTTGGGATACGACAATCTCATTTCCGATCCACTAATCCTTCTTTACTGCATCCCTCACTCCCACTCATTGACGAATTCACACGGAAATTGCGTCGCTATGAAATACTATGTGTTCTATGACATTTCCTTCTAAATCCAGTGACGTTTCTATGGAAACGACAGGATTTTCTTTTGGGATACGACAATCACATTTCCGATCCACTAATCCTTCTTATTGCATCCCTCACTCCCACTCATTGACGAATTCACACGGAAACTGCGTCGTTATGAAATACTATGTGTTCTAAGACATTTCCTCTAAATCGAGTAACGTTTCTATGGAAACGGCAGGATTTTCTTATGGGATACGACAATCTCATTTCCGATCCACTAATCCTTCTTTACTGCATCCCTCACTCCCACTCATTGACGAATTCACACGGAAATTGCGTCGCTATGAAATACTATGTGTTCTAAGACATTTCCTTCTAAATCGAGTAACGTTTCTATGGAAACGACAGGATTTTCTTTTGGGATACGACAATCACATTTCCGATGCACTAATCCTTCTTTACTGCATCCCTCACTCCCACACATTGACGAATTCACACGAAAGTTGCGTCGCTATGAAATACTATGTGTTCTAAGACACTTCCATCTAAATCGAGTAACGTTTCTATGGAAACGACAGGATTTTCTTTTGGGATACGACAATCACATTTCCGATCCACTAATCCTTCTTTACTGCATCCCTCACTCCCACACATTGACGAATTCACACGGAAATTGCGTCGCTATGAAATACTATGTGTTCTATGACATTTCCTTCTAAATCCAGTGACGTTTCTATGGAAACGACAGGATTTTCTTTTGGGATACGACAATCACATTTCCGATCCACTAATCCTTCTTATTGCATCCCTCACTCCCACTCATTGACGAATTCACACGGAAACTGCGTCGTTATGAAATACTATGTGTTCTAAGACATTTCCTCTAAATCGAGTAACGTTTCTATGGAAACGGCAGGATTTTCTTATGGGATACGACAATCTCATTTCCGATCCACTAATCCTTCTTTACTGCATCCCTCACTCCCACTCATTGACGAATTCACACGGAAATTGCGTCGCTATGAAATACTATGTGTTCTAAGACATTTCCTTCTAAATCGAGTAACGTTTCTATGGAAACGACAGGATTTTCTTTTGGGATACGACAATCACATTTCCGATGCACTAATCCTTCTTTACTGCATCCCTCACTCCCACACATTGACGAATTCACACGAAAGTTGCGTCGCTATGAAATACTATGTGTTCTAAGACACTTCCATCTAAATCGAGTAACGTTTCTATGGAAACGACAGGATTTTCTTTTGGGATACGACAATCACATTTCCGATCCACTAATCCTTCTTTACTGCATCCCTCACTCCCACACATTGACGAATTCACACGGAAATTGCGTCGCTATGAAATACTATGTGTTCTAAGACATTTCCTTCTAAATCGAGTGACGTTTCTATGGAAACGACAGGATTTCCTTTTCGGATACGACAATCTCATTTCCGATCCACTAATCCTTCTTTACTGCATCCCTCACTCCCACTCATTGACGAATTCACACGGAAATTGCGTCGCTATGAAATACTATGTGTCCTAAGACATTTCCTTGTAAATCGAGTAACGTTTCTATGGAAACGACAGGATTTTCTTTTGGGATACGACAATCTCATTTCCGATCCACTAATCCTTCTTTACTGCATCCCTCACTCCCACTCATTGACGAATTCACACGGAAATTGCGTCGCTATGAAATACTATGTGTTCTAAGACATTTCCTTCTAAATCGAGTGACGTTTCTATGGAAACGACAGGATTTCCTTTTCGGATACGACAATCTCATTTCCGATCCACTAATCCTTCTTTAGTGCATCCCTCACTCCCACTCATTGACGAATTCACACGGACATTGCAACGCTATGAAATACTATGCCTTCTATGACATTTCCTTCTAAATCGAGTAACGTTTCTATGGAAACGACAGGATTTTCTTTTGGGATACGACAATCTCATTTCCGATCCACTAATCCTTCTGTACTGCATCCCTCACTCCCACTCATTGACGAATTCACACGGAAATTGCGTCGCTATGATATACTATGTGTTCTAAGACATTTCCTTCTAAATCGAGTAACGTTTCTATGGAAGCGACAGGATTTTTTTTGGGATACGACAATCTCATTTCCGATCCACTAATCCTTCTTTACTGCATCCCTCACTCCCACTCATTGACGAATTCACACGGAAATTGCGTCGATATCAAATACTATGTGTTCTAAGACATTTCCTTCTAAATCGAGTAACGTTTCTATGGAAACGACAGGATTTTCTTTTGGGATACGACAATCTCATTTCCGATCCACTAATCCTTCTTTACTGCATCTCTCACTCCCACTCATTGACGAATTCACACGGAAATTGCGTCGCTATGAAATACTATGTGTTCTAAGACATTTCCTTCTAAATCGAGTAACATTTCTATGGAAACGACAGGATTTTCTTTTGGGATACGTCAATCACATTTCCGATCCACTAATCCTTCTTTACTGCATCCCTCACTCCCACTCATTGACGAATTCACACGGAAATTGCGTCGCTATGAAATACTATGCGTTCTAAGACATTTCCTTCTAAATCGAGTAACATTTCTGTGGAAACGACAGGATTTTCTTTTGGGATACGACAATCAGATTTCCGATCCACTAATCCTTCTTTACTGCATCCCTCACTCCCACTCATTGTCGAATTCACACGGAAATTGCGTCGCTATGAAGTACTATGTGTCTAAGACATTTTCTTCTAATTCGAGTAACGTTTCTATGGAAACGACAGAATATTCTTTTGGGATACGACAATCACATTTCCGATCCACTAATCCTTCTTTACTCCATCCCTCACTCCCACTCATTGTCGAATTCACACGGAAATTGCGTCGCTATGAAATACTTCGTGTTCTATGACATTTCCTTCTAATTCGAGTAACGTTTCTATGGAAACGACAGGATTTTCTTTTGGAATACGACAATCACATTTCCGATCCACTAATCCTTCTTTACTGCATCCCTCACTCCCACTCAGTGACGAATTCACACGGAAATTGCGTCACTATGATATACTATGTGTTCTAAGACATTTCCTTCTAAATCGAGTAACGTTTCTATGGAAACGACAGGATTTTCTTTTGGGATACGACAATAACATTTCCGATCCACTAATCTTTCTTTACTGCATCCCTTACTTCCACTCATTGACGAATTCACACGGAAATTGCGTCGCTATGAAATACTATGTGTTCTAAGACATTTTCTTCTAAATCGAGTAACGCTTCTATGGAAACGACAAGATTTTCTTTTGGGATACGACAATCACATTTCCGATCCACTAATCCTTCTCTACTACATCCCTCACTCCCACTCATTGCCGAATTCACACGGAAATTGCGTCGCTATGAAATACTATGTGTTCTAAGACATTTCCTTCTAGATCGAGTAACGTTTCTATGGAAACGACAGGATTTTCTTTTATGATACGACAATCATATTTCCGATCCACTTATCCTTCTTTACTGCATCCCTCACTCCCACTCATTGACGAAGTCACACGGAAATTGCGTCGCTATGAAATACTATGTATTCTAAGACATTTCCTTCTAAATCGAGTAACGTTTCTATGGAAACGACAGGATTTTCTTTTGGGATACGACAATCACATTTCCGATCCACTAATCCTTCTTTGCTGCTTCCCTCACTCCCACTCATTTACGAATTTACACGGAAATTGCGTCGCTATGAAATACTATGTGTTCTAAGACATTTCCTTCTAATTCGAGTAACGTTTCTATGGAAACGACAGGATTTTCTTTTGGGATACGACAATCACATTTCCGATCCTCTAATCCTTCTTTACTGCATCCCTCACTCCTACTCATTGACGAATTCACACGGAAATGGCGTCGCTATGAAATACTATGGGTTCTATGACTTCTCCTTCTAAATCGAGTAACGTTTCTATGGAAACGACAGGATTCTCTTTTGGGATACGACAATCACATTTCCGATCCACCAATCCTTCTTTACTGCATCCCTCACTCCCACACATTGATGAATTCACACGGAAATTGCGTCGCTATGAAATACTATGTGTTCTAAGACATTTCCTTCTAAATCGAGTAACGTTTCTATGGAAACGACAAGATTTTCTTTTGGGATACGACAATCACATTTCCGATCCACTAATCCTTCTTTACTGCATCCCTCACTCCCACTCATTGACGAATTCACACTGAAATTGCGTCGCTATGAAATACTATGTGTTCTAAGACATTTCCTTCTAAATCGAGTAACGTTTCTATGGAAACGACAGTATTTTCTTTTGGGATACGACAATCACATTTCCGATCCACTAATCCTTCTTTACTGCATCCCTCACTCCCACACTTTGACGAATTCACACAGAAATTGCGTCGCTATGAAATGCTATGTGTTCTTTGACTTCTCCTTCTAAATCGAGTAACGTTTCTATGGAAACGACAGGATTTTCATTTGGGATACGACAATCACATTTCCGATCCACTAATCCTTCTTTACTGCATCCCTCACTCCCACTCATTAACGAATTCACACGGAAATTGCGTCGTTATAAAATACTATGGGCTCTATGTCTTCTCCTTCTAAAACGAGTAACGTTTCTATGGAAACCCGAGGATTTTCTTCGTGGATACGACTTTCTCCTTTCCCATGCACTATTCCTTCTTTACTGTATCCCTCGCTCCCTCAAATTGATGAATTAACACAGAAATTGCGTCGAAATGAAATACTTTGGGTTCTATGACTTCTCCTAATAAATCGAGTATCGTTTCTATGGGAACCACAGGATTTTCATTTGGGGTACGACTTTCTCCTTTGCGATGCACTATTCCTTCTTTGCTGCATCCCTCGCTCCCTCACATTGACGAATTAACAGAGAAATTGCGTCGCTATGAAATACTATGTTTTCTATGACTTCTCCTTCTAAATCGAGAAACATTTCTATGGAAACGAAAGGATTCTCTTGTGGGATACGACTATCTCCTTTCCGATGCACTATTCCTTCTTTACTGCATTCCTCGCTCCCTCACATTGACGAATTAACACAGAAATTGCGTCGCTATGAAATACTATGGGTTCTATGACTTCACCTTCTAAATCGAGTATCGTTTCTATGGGAACCACAGGGTTTTCTTTTGGGATACGAGTATCTCCTTTCCGATGCACTATACCTTCTTTACTGCATCCCTCGCTCCCTCACATTGACGAATTAACACAGCAATCGCGTCGCAATGAAATACTATGGGTTCTATGACTTCTCCTTCTAAATCTAGTATCGTTTCTATGGAAACGACAGGATTTTCGTTTGGGATACGAGTATCTCCTTCTCTATGCACCATTCCTTCTTTACTGCATCCCTAGCTCCCTCACATTGACGAATTAACACAGAAATTTAGTCGCTATGAAATACTATGGAATCTATGACTTCGCCATCTAAATCCATAACGTTTCTATGGAAACGACAGTATTTTCTTTTGGGATACTACAATCCCCCTACCGATGCACTATTCCTTCTTTAATGCAGCCCCCACTCCATCACATTGATGAATTAACACAGAAATTACTTCGCTATGAAATACTATGGGTTCTATGACATCTCCTTCTAAATCGAGTACCGTTTATGTGGAAACGAAAGGATTTTCTTTTGGGATACGACTATCTCGTTTCCGATGCTTTATTCCTTCCTTACTGCATCCCTCGCTCCCACACATTGACCAATTAACACAGAAATTGCGTCGCTGTGAAATACTATGTGTTCTATGTCTTCTCCTTCTAAATCGAGTATCGTTTCTATGGAAACAACAGTATTTCCTTTTGGGATACGACTCTCTCCTTTCCGATGCACTTTTCCTTCTTTACTGCATCCCTGGCCCCAGCACATTGACGAATTAACACTGAAATTGCGTCGTTATGAAATACTATGTGTTCTATGACATCTCGTTCTAATTCGAGTATCGTTTCTATGGAAACGCCAGGATTTTTTTTTGGGATACGAGTATCTCCTTTCCGATGCACTATTCCTTCTTTACGGCATCCCTCGCTCTCTCACATTGACGAATAAACGCAGAATTTCCGTCGCTATGAAATGCTATGTGTTCTATGATATCTCCTTCTACATCGAGTAACGTTTCCATGGAAACGACAGGATTTCCTTTTGGGATACGAGTATCTCCTTTCCGATGCATTATCCATCCTTACTGCATCCCTCGCTCCCTCACAGTGACGAATTAACACAGAAATTGCGTCGCTATGAAATACTATGGGTTCTATGACATCTCCTTCCAAAACGAGTAACGTTTCTATGGAAACGGCAGGATCTTCTTTTGGGATACGACTTTACCCTTTCCGATGCACAATTCCTTCTTTACTGCATCCTTCGCTACCACACATTGACGAATTAACACAGTAATTGCGTCGCAATGATACACTGTGGGTTCCATGACGTCTGCTTCTAAATCGAGTAGCGTTTCTATGGAAACGAAAATATTTTCTTTTGGGATACGAGTATCTCCTTTCCGATGCACTATTCCTTCTTTACTGTATCCCTAGCTCCCTCACATTGACGAAATAACGCAGAAATTGAGTCGCTATTAAATACTATGGGTTCTATGACATCTCCTTGTAAATCGAGTGATGCTTCAATGGAAACGAAAGGATTTTCTTTTGGGAGAAGAGTATCTCCTTTCCGATGCACTATTCCTTCTGTACCGCATCCTTCGCTCCCTCACATAGATGAATTAACACAGAAATTGCATCGCTATGAATTACAATAAGATCTATGACTTCTCATTCAAATTCGAGTAACGTTTCTATGGAAACGACAGGATTTTCTTTTGGGATACGACACTCTCATTTCCGATGCACAATTCCTTCTATACTGCATCCCTCACTCCCTCACACTAATGGATTAACCCAGAAATTGCGTCGTTATGAAACACTATGGGTTCTACGACTTCTCCTTCTAAATCGAGTAACGTTTCTATGGAAACGACGGGATTATCTTTTGGGATAAGAGTATCTCCCTTCCGATGCACAATTATTTCTTTGCTGCATCCCTCGCTCCCTCACATTGACGAATTAACACAGAATTTGCGTCGCTACGAAATATTATGGGTTCTATGACTTCACCATCTAATTCGAGAGTCGTTTCTATGGAAACGACAGGATTTTCTATTGGGATACGAGTATCTCCTTTCCGATGCAATATTCCTACTTTACTGCATCCCTCGCTCCCTCAGATTGACGAATTAACATAGCACTTGCATCGCAATGAAATACTATGTGTTCTATGACTTCTCCTTCTATATCGAGTATCGTTTCTATGGAAACGACAAGATTTTCTATTGGGATACGAGTATCTCCTTTTCGATGCACCATTCCTTCTTTACTGCACCCCTTGCTCCCTCTCATTGACGAATTATCACAGAAATTGCATCGCTATGAATTACCATGAGATCTATGACTTCTCCTTCTAATTCGAGTAACGTTTCTATGGAAACGACAGGATTTTCTTTTGGGATTAGAGTATCTCCTTTGCGATGCACTATTCCATCTCTACTGCATCACTCGCTCCCTCACACTGACAAATTCACAATGAAATTACGTCCATATGAAATACTACGTGTTCTATGACATCCTCTTCTAATTTGAGTAACGTTTCTATGGAAACGACAGGATTTTCATTTGGGGTACGATTATCTCCTTTCCGTTGCACTATTCCTTCTTTACTGCATCCCTCGCTCCCTCACACTGTCGAATTAACACAGAAATTTCGTCGCTATAAATTACTATGGGTTCTATGACATTTCTTCTAAATCGAGTAACTCTTCTATGGAAACGACAGGATTTTCTTTTGGGATACGACAATCTCCTTTCCGATGCACTATTCCTTCTTTACTGCATCCCTCGCTCCCTCACATTGACGAATTAACACAGAAATTGCGTCGTTATGAAATACTACGTGTTCTATGACTTCTCCCTCTAAATCGAGTAGCGTTTCTTTGGAAACGACAGGATTTTGTTTTGGGATACGACTATCTCCTTTCCGATGCACAATTCCCTCTTTAATGCATCCCTCGCTCTCTCACATTGACGAATTAACACAGCAATTGCGTCGCAATGAAATACTATGGGTTCTATGACTTCTCCTTCTAAATCGAGTAACGTTTCTATGCAACCTAAGGATTTTCTTTTAGGATACGACTTTCTCCTTTCCGATGCACTATTCCTTCTTTACTGTATCCCTCGTTCCCTCACATTGACGAATTGACGCAGAATTTGCGTCGCTACGAAATACTATGTGTTCTATGACATCTCCCTCTAAATCGAGTATCGTTTCTATGGAAACGACAGGATTTTCTTTTGGGATTCGAGTATCTCCTTTGCGATGCACTATTCCATCTTTACTGCATCCCCTCGCTCCCTCACACTGACGAATTAACAATGAAATTACGTCCATGTGAAACACTATGTATTCTATGATATCCTCTCCTAATTTGAGTAACGTTTCTATGGAAACGACAGGATTTTCATTTGGGGTACGATTATCTCCTTTCCGTTGCACTATTCCTTCTCTACTGCATCCCTCGCTCCCTCACACTCTCGAATTAACACAGAAATTGCGTCGCTATGAATTACTATGGGTTCTATGACTTCTCCTTCTAAATCGAGTAACGATTCTATAGAAACGAAGGGATTTTCTTTTGGGATAAGAGTATCTCCTTTCCGAAGCACTATTCCTTCTTTACTGCATCCCTAGCTCCCTCACATTGACGAATTAACACAGAAACTTAGTCGCTATGAAATACTATGGATTCTATGACATCTCCTTCTAAATCGAGTAACGTTTCTATGGAAACGACAGGATTTTCTTTTGGGAGACGAGTGTCTCCTTTCCGATGCACTATTCCTTCTTTACTGCATCTCTTGCGCCTTCTCATTGACGAAATATCGCAGAAATTGAATCGCTATGAATTACTATGAGATCTATGACTTCTCATTCTAAACCGAGAAACGTTTCTATGGAAACGACAGGATTTTCTTTTGGAATTCGAGTATCTCCTTTGCGATGCACTATTCCATCTTTACTGCATTCCTCGCTCCCTCACACTGACGAATTAACAATGAAATTACGTCCATATGAAATACTACGTGTTCTATGACATCCTCTTCTAATTTGAGTAACGTTTCTATGGAAACGACAGGATTTTCATTTGGGGTACGATTATCTCCTTTCCGTTGCACTATTCCTTCTTTACTGCATCCCTCGCTCCCTCACACTCTCGAATTAACACAGAAATTGCGTCGCTATGAATTACTATGGGTTCTATGACTTCTCCTTCTAAATCGAGTAACGTTTCTATGGAAACCACGGGATTTTCTTTTGGGATATGATTTTCTCCTTTCCGATGCACTATTCCTTTTTTACTGCATCCTTCGCTCCCTCACATTGATGAATTGACAAAGAAATTGCGTCGCTATGAAATTTTATGGTTTCTATGACATCTCCTTCTGAATCGAGTAACCCTTTTATTTAAACGACAGGATTTTCTTTTGGGATACGACTATCTCCTTTCCGATGCACTATTCCTTCTTTACTGCATCCCTCGCTCCCTCACATTGACGTATTAACAGAGAAATTGCGTCGTTATAACATACTATGTGTTCTATGACATCTCCTTCTAAATCGAGTAACGTTTCCATAGAAACGACAGGATTTTCTTTTGGGATACCAGTATCTCCTTTCCGATGAACTATTCCTTCTTTACTGCAACCCTCGCTCCCTCACATTGACGATTTAAGAGAGAAATTGCGTCGCTGTGAAATACTGAGTTTTCTATGACTTCTCCTTCTAATTCGAGTAACGTTTCTATGGAAATGACAGGATATTCTTGTGGGATACGACTATCTCCATTCTGATGCACTATTCCTATCTTACTGCATCCCTCGTTCCCTCACATTGACGAATTAACACAGAAATTGCGTCGCTATGAAATACTATGGGTTCTATAACTTCTCCTTCTAAATCGAGTAACGTTTCTATGGAAACCACAGGATTTTCATTTGGGATACGACACTCTCATTTCCGATGCACAATTCCTTCTTTACTGCATTCCTCACTCCCTCACATTGACGAATTGTCACAGACATTACGTCGCTATGAAAGACTATGGGTTCTATGTCATCTCCTTCTAAATCGAGTAACGTGTCTACGGAAACGAAAGGATTATCTTTTGGGATACGACTATCTCATTTCCGATGCACTATTCCTTCTTTACTGCATCCCTCGCTCCCTCACATTGACGAATTAGCACAGAAATTGCGTGGCTACGAATTACTATGAGATCTATGACTTCTCCTTCTAAATTGAGAAACGTTTCTATGGAAACGACAGGATTATCTTTTGGGATACAACTATCTCCTTTCCGAAGCACTATTCCTTCTTTACTGCATCCCTCGCTCCAGCACATTGACGAATTAACACAGATATTGCGTCGCTATGAAATGCTATGGGTTCGATGCTTTCTCCATCCAAATCGAGTAACGTTTCTATGGAGACCACAGGATTATCTTTTGGAATACGACAATCCCCTTTCCGATGCACTATTCCTTCTTTACCGCATCCCTCACTCCCTCACATTGATGAATTAACACAGAAATTACGTCGCTATGAAATACTATGGGATCTAAGACATCTCCTTCTAAATCGAGTAACATTTCTACGGAAACGAAAGTATTATCTTTTGGGATACGACTATCTCATTTCAGATGCACTATTCCTTCTTTACTGCATCCCTAGCTCCAGCACATTGACGAATTAACACAGATATTGCGTCGCTATGAAATACTATGGGATCTATGACTTCTCCTTCTAAATCGAGTAACGTTTCTAAGGACACCTGAGGATTATCTTTTGGGATACGACTTTCTATGTTCCGATGCACTATTCTTTCTTTGCTGCATACCTCGCTCCCTCACATTGACGAATTAACACAACAACTGCGTCGCTATTAATCAGTATGAGATCTATGACTTCTCCTTCTAAATCGAGTAACGTTTCTATGGAAACGCATCCCTCGCTCCAGCACATTGACGAATTAACACAGATATTGCGTCGCTATGAAATACTATGGGTTCTATGACTTCTCCTTCTAAATCGAGTAACGTTTCTAAGGACACCTGAGGATTATCTTTTGGGATACGACTTTCTATGTTCCGATGCACTACTCTTTCTTTGCTGCATGCCTCGCTCCCTCACATTGACGAATTAACACAGAAACTGCGTCGCTATGAATTCCTATGAGATCTATGACTTCTCCCTCTAAATCGAGTAGCGTTTCCTTGGATACGACAGGATTTTCTTTTGGGATACGACTGTCTCCTTTCCGATGCTCAATTCCTTCATTAATGGATCCCTCGCTCCCGCACATTGACGGATTAACACAGAAATTGCGTCACTTTGAAATGCTATGGGTTCTATCACTTCTCTATCCAAATCGAGTGACCTTTCTAAGGAAACAACAAAAAATTTTCTTTTGGGATACGACAATCTTCTTTCCGATGCACTATTCCTTCTTTACTGCATTCCTCACTCCCTCACATTTACGAATTGTCACCGACATTACGTCGCTACGAAATACAATGGGTTCTAAGACATCTCCATGTAAATCGAGTAACGTTCTATGGAAACGAATGGATTCTCTTTTGGGATACGACTATCTCCTTTCGGATGCACTATTCCTACTTTACTGCATCCCTCGCTCGCACGCATTGACGAATTAACACAGAAATATAGTCGCTATGAAATACTATGGGATCTAAGACATCTCCTTCTAAATCGAGTAACATTTCTACGGAAACGAAAGGATTATCTTTTGGGATACGACTATCTCATTTCAGATGCACTATTCCTTCTTTACTGCATCCCTCGCTCCAGCACATTGACGAATTAACACAGATATTGCGTCGCTATGAAATACTATGGGTTCTATGACTTCTCCTTCTAAATCGAGTAACGTTTCTAAGGACACCTGAGAATTATCTTTTGGGATACCACTTTCTATGTTCCGATGCACTATTCTTTCTTTGCTGCATACCTCGCTCCCTCACATTGACGAATTGACACAACAACTGCGTCGCTATTAATCAGTATGAGATCTATGACTTCTCCTTCTAAATCGAGTAACGTTTCTATGGAAACGACAGGATTTTCTTTTGGGATACGACTATCTCCTTTCCGATGCACAATTCCCTCTTTACTGCATCCCTCGCTCCCGCACATTGACGAATTAACACAGACATTACGTCGCTATGAAATACAATGTGTTCTAAGACTTCTCCTTTTAAATCGAGTAACGTTTCGATGGAAACGACAGGATTCTCTTTTGGGAGATGAGTATCTCCTTTCCGATGCACTATTTTTTCTTTACTGCTTCCCTCGCTCCCTCTCATTGACGAATTATCACAGAAATTGCGTCGCTATGAAATACTATGGGTTCTATGACTTCTCCTTCAAAATCGAGTATTGTTTCTATGGAAATGACAGGATTTTCTTTTGGGATACGAGTATCTCCTTTCCGATGCACTATTCCATCTTTACTGCATTCCATGCTCCCTCACAATGACGAATTAACTGAGAAATTGCGTTGCTATGAAATACTATGCATTCTGTGACTTCTCCTTCTAAATCGAGTAACGTTTCTATGGAAATAACAGGATTTCCTTGTGAGATACGACTATCTCCTTTCGGATGCACTATTCCTTCTTAACTGCATCCCTCGCTCCCTCACATTGACGATTTAACACAGAAATAGCGTCACAATGAAATACTATGGTTTCTACGACTTCTCCTTCTAAATCGAGTAACGTTTCTATGGAAACGACAGGATTTTCTTGTGGGATACGACTATCTCCTTTCCCATGCACTATTCCTTCTTTACTGCATCCCTCGCTCCCTCACACTGACGAATTAACAATGAAATTACGTCCATATGAAATACTATGTGTTCTATGATTTCTCCTTCTAAATCGAGTAACGTTTCTAAGGAGAACAGCGGATTTTCTTTTGGGATACGACTTTCTAGATTCCGATGCACTATTCCTTCTTTTCCGACTCCCTCGCTCCCACACATTGACGAATTAACACAGAAATTGCGTCGCTATGAAATACTATGGGTTCTATATAATCTCCTTCTAACAAGAGTAACGTTTCTATGGAAACGACAGTATTTTCTTTTGGGATACGAGTATCTCCATTCCCATGCACTAAACCTTCTTTACTGCATCCCTCGCTCCCTCACATTGAGGAATTAACACAGAACTTGAGTCGCTATGAAATACTATGGATTCTATGACATCTCCTTCTAAATCGAGTAACGTTTCTATGGAAACGACAGGTTTTTCTTTTGTGAGACGAGTTCACTTATCGGATGCACTATTCCTTCTTTACTGCATCCCTCGCTCCCTCACATTGACGAATTAACACAGAAATTGCGTCGCTACGAATTACTATGAGATCAATGACTTCTCCTTCTAAATTGAGTAACGTTTCTATGGAAACGACAGGATTATCTTTTGGGATACGTCTATCTCCTTTCCGATGCACTATTCCGTCTTTACTGCATCCCTCGCTCCAGCACATTGACGAATTAACACAGATATTGCGTCGCTATGAAATACAATGGGTTCGATGACTTCTCCATCTAAATCGAGTAACGTTTCTATGGAGACCACAGGATTTTATTTTGGGATACGACAATCCCCTTTCCGATGCACTATTCATTCTTTTCTGCATCCCTCACTCCCTCACATTGATGAATTAACACAGAAATAACGTCGCTATGAAATACTATGGGTTCTATGACTTCTCCTTCTAAATCGAGTAACGTTTCTGTGGAAACGACAGCATTTTCTTTTGGGATACGACAATCTCATATCCGATGCACTATACCTTCTTTACTGCATCCCTCGCTCCCTCACATTGGTGAATTAACACAGAAATATCGTCGCTATGAAATACTATGTGTTCCATGACGTCGCCATAAAAAATCGAGTAACGTTTCTATGGAAACGAAAGCATTTTCTTTTGGGATACGAGTATCTCCTTTCCGATGCTCCATTCCATCTTTACTGCATTCCACGCTCCCTTACAATGACGAATTAACAGAGAAATTGCGTTGCTATGAAATTCATGTATTCTAAGACTTCTCCTTCTAAATCGAGTAACGTTTCTATGGAAACGACAGGATTTTCTTGTGGGATACGACTATCTCCTTTCCGATGCACTATTCCTTCTTTATTGCATCCCTCGCTCCCTCACAATGATGAATTAACACAGCAATTGCATCGCTATGAAATACTATAGGTTCTATGACATTTCCTTCTAAATCGAGTAACGTTTCTATGGAAGCGGAAGGATTTTCTTTGGGGATACGAGTATCTCCTTTCCGATGCACTATTCTTTCTTTACGGCATCCGTCGCTCTCTCACATTGACGAAATAATGCAGAATTTGCGTCGCTATGAAATGCTATGGGTGCTATGAAATCTCCTTCTAAATCGAGTAAGGTTTCTATGGAAACGACAGGATTTTCTTTTGCGAGACGAGTATCTCCTTTCCGGTGCACTATTCCTTCTTTACTGCATCCCTCGCTCCCTCACATTGACGAATTAACACAGAAATTGCGTCGCTACGAATTACTATGAGATCTATGACATCTCCTTCTAAATCGAGTAACGTTTCTATGGAAATGACCGGATTTTCCTTTTGGATTCGTGTATCTCCTTACCGATCCACTATTCCTTCTTTACTGCATCTCTCGCTCCCTAACATTGACGATTTAACAATGAAAATACGTCCATATGAAGTATTATGTGTTCCATGACACCTTATTCTAAATTATGTAACGTTTCAATCGAAGCGACACGATTTGATTTTGGGATACGAGTATCTCCTTTACGATGCACTATTCCTTCTTTACGGCATCCCTCGCTCTCTCACATTGACGAATTAACACAGAAATTGCGTCGGTATGAAATACTATGGGTTCTATGTCATCTCTTTCTAAATAGAGTAATGTTTTTATGGAAACGACTGGATTTTCTTTTGGGATACGACTTTCTCCTTTCCGATGCACTATTCCTTCTTTACTGCATCTCTCGATCACTCACACTGTCGAATTAACACAGAATTTGCGTCGCTATGACATGCTATGACTTCTACGACATCTCCTTCTAAACCGGGTAACGTTTCTATGGAAGCGACAGGATTATTGTTTGGGATACGAGTATCTCCTTTCCGATGCACTATTCCTTATTTACTGCATCCCTCGCTCCCTCACATTGATGAATTAACACAGAAATTGCGTCGCTATGAAATACTATGGGTTCTATGGCTTCTCCTTCTAAATAGAGTAACGTTTCTATGGAAACCACAGGATTTTCTTTTGGGATACGTGTTTCCCCTTTCCGATGCACTATTCCTTCTTTACTGCCTCCCTCACTCCCACACATTGATGAATTAACACAGAAATTGCGTCGCTATGAAATACTATGTGTTCTATGACATCTCCTTCTAAATCGAGTAACGTTTCTATGGAAACGACAGGATTTTTTTTTGGGATACGACTTTCTCCTTTCCATAGCACTATTCCATCTTTACTGCATACCTCGCTCCCTCACATTGACGAATTAACACAGAAATTGCGTCGCTACGAATTACTATGAGATCTATGACTTCTCGTTCTAAATTGGGTAACGTTTCTATGGAAACGACAGGATTGTCTTTTGGGATACGACTATCTCCTTTCCGAAGCACTATCCCTTCTTTACTGCATCCCTCGCTCCAGCACATTGACGAATTAACACAGATATAGCGTCGCTATGAAATGCTATGGGTTCGATGACTTCTCCATCTAAATCGAGTAACGTTTCTATGGAGACCACAGGATTTTCTTTTGGAATACGACAATCCCCTTTCCGATGCACTATTCCTTCTTTACCGCATATCTCACTCGCTCACATTGATGAATTAACACAGAAATTACGTCGCTATGAAATACTATGGGTTCTAAGACATCTCCTTCTAAATCGAGTAACGTTTCTACGGAAACGAAAGGATTATCTTTTGGGATACGACTATCTCCTTTCTGATGCACTATTCCATCTTTACTGCAGCCCTCGCTCCCACACATTGATGAATTAACTCAGAAATTGCGTCGCTATGAAATACCATGGGTTCTATGTCATCTCGTTCTAAATAGAGTAACGTTTCTATGGAAACGACAGGATTTTCATTTGGGAGACGAGGATCTCCTTTCCGATTTACTAATCGTTCTTTACTGCATCCCTCGCTCCCTCACATTGAGGAATTAACACAGAAATTGCGTCGCTATGAAATACTATGGGTTCTATGACTTCTCCTTCTAAATCGAGTAACGTTTCTATGGAAACGACGGGATTATCTCTTGGGATACTAGTATCTCCTCTCCGATGCACTATTCCTTCTTTACTGCATCCCTCGCTCCCTCTCATTGACGAATTACCACAGAAATTTCTTCGCTATGAAATACTATGTGTTCTATGACTTCTCCTTCTAAATCGAGTATCATTTCTATGGAAACGACAGGATTTTCTTGTGGGATACGACTATCTCCTTTCTGATGCACTATTCCTTCCTTACTGCGTCCCTCGTTCCCTCACATTGACGAATTAACACAGAAATTGCGTCGGTATGAAGTACTATGGGTTCTATGTCTTCTCCATCTAAATCGAGTATTGTTTCTATGGAAACGACAGGATTTTCTTTTGGGATACGAGTATCTCCTTTTCGATGCACTATTCCTTCTTTACTGCATCCCTAGCTACCTCACATTGACGAAATAACACAGAAATTGAGGCGCTATGAAATACTATGGATTCTATGACTTCTCCTTCTAAATCGAGTAACGTTTCTATGGAAATAACAGTATTTTCTTGTGAGATACGACTATCTCCTTTCGGATGCACTATTCCTTCTTTATTGCATCCCTCGCTCCCTCACATTGACGAATTAACACAGAAATTGCGTCGCTATGAAATGCTATGGGTTTTATGACTTCTCCTGCTAAATAGAGTAACGTTTCAATGGAAAGCACAAGATTTTCTTTTGGGGTACGACTTTCTCCTTTCCGATGCACTATTCCTTCCTTACTGCATACCTCGCTCCCTTACATTATCGAATTAACACAGAAGTTGCGTCGCTATGAAATACTATGGATTCTATGTCACCACCTTCTAAATAGAGTAACGTTTCTATGGAAACGACAGGATTTTCTTTTGGGATACGAGTATCTCGTTTCCGATGCACTATTCCTTCTTTACTGCATCCCTCGCTCCCTCACATTGACGATTTAACACAGAAATATCGTCACAATGAAATACTATGGGTTCTACGACTTCTCCTTCTAAATCGAGTAACGTTTCTATGGAAACGACAGGATTTTCTTGTGGGATACGAGTATCTCCTTTCCGATACACTATTCCTTCTTTACTGCATCCCTCGCACCCTCACATTGACGAATTAACAGAGAAATTGCGTCGCTATGAAATACTGTGTTTTCTATGACTTCTCCTACTAAATCGAGTAACGTTTCTATGGAAACGACAGGATATTCTTGTGGGATACGTCTATCTCCATTCTGATGCACTATTACTTCCTTACTGCATCCCTCGTTCCCTCACATTGACGAATTAAAAGAGAAATTGCGTCGCTATGAAATACTATGTGTTCTATGACTTCTCCTTCTAAATCGAGTAACGTTTCTATGGAAACCGCAGGATTTTCTTTTGGGAAACGACACTCTCATTTCCGATGCACAATTCCTTCTTTACTGCATCCCTCATTCCCTCACACTGATGAATTAACCCAGGAATTGGGTCGCTATGAAATACCCTGGGTTCTATGACTTCTCCTTCTAAATCGAGTAACGTTTCTAAGGAGACCAGAGGATTTTCTTTTGGTATACGACTTTCTAGATTGCGATGCACTATTCCTTCCTTACTGCATCCCTCGCTCCCTCACATTGACGAATTACCACAACAACTGCGTCGCTATGAATTACTATGAGATCTATGACTTCTCGTTCTAAATTGGGTAACGTTTCTATGGAAACGACAGGATTGTCTTTTGGGATACGACTATCTCCTTTCCGAAGCACTATCCCTTCTTTACTGCATCCCTCGCTCCAGCACATTGACGAATTAACACAGATATAGCGTCGCTATGAAATGCTATGGGTTCGATGACTTCTCCATCTAAATCGAGTAACGTTTCTATGGAGACCACAGGATTTTCTTTTGGAATACGACAATCCCCTTTCCGATGCACTATTCCTTCTTTACCGCATATCTCACTCGCTCACATTGATGAATTAACACAGAAATTACGTCGCTATGAAATACTATGGGTTCTAAGACATCTCCTTCTAAATCGAGTAACGTTTCTACGGAAACGAAAGGATTATCTTTTGGGATACGACTATCTCCTTTCTGATGCACTATTCCATCTTTACTGCAGCCCTCGCTCCCACACATTGATGAATTAACACAGAAATTGCGTCGCTATGAAATACCATGGGTTCTATGTCATCTCGTTCTAAATAGAGTAACGTTTCTATGGAAACGACAGGATTTTCATTTGGGAGACGAGGATCTCCTTTCCGATTTACTAATCGTTCTTTACTGCATCCCTCGCTCCCTCTCACTGACGAATTACCACAGAAATTTCTTCGCTATGAAATACTATGTGTTCTATGACTTCTCCTTCTAAATCGAGTATCGTTTCTATGGAAACGACAGGATTTTCTTTTGGGAGACGAGTATCTCCTTTCCAATGCACTCTTCCTTCTTTACTGCATCCCTCGCTCCCTCACATTGACGAATTAACAGAGAAATTGCGTCGCTATGAAATACTATGTTTTCTATGACTTCTCCTTCTAAATCGAGTAACGTTTCTATGGAAACGACAGGATTTTCTTGTGGGATACGACTATCTCCTTTCTGATGCACTATTCCTTCCTTACTGCGTCCCTCGTTCCCTCACATTGACGAATTAACACAGAAATTGCGTCGGTATGAAGTACTATGGGTTCTATGTCTTCTCCATCTAAATCGAGTATTGTTTCTATGGAAACGACAGGATTTTCTTTTGGGATACGAGTATCTCCTTTTCGATGCACTATTCCTTCTTTACTGTATCCCTAGCTACCTCACATTGACGAAATAACACAGAAATTGAGGCGCTATGAAATACTATGGATTCTATGACTTCTCCTTCTAAATCGAGTAACGTTTCTATGGAAATAACAGTATTTTCTTGTGAGATACGACTATCTCCTTTCGGATGCACTATTCCTTCTTTATTGCATCCCTCGCTCCCTCACATTGACGAATTAACACAGAAATTGCGTCGCTATGAAATGCTATGGGTTTTATGACTTCTCCTGCTAAATCGAGTAACGTTTCAATGGAAAGCACAAGATTTTCTTTTGGGGTACGACTTTCTCCTTTCCGATGCACTATTCCTTCCTTATTGCATACCTCGCTCCCTTACATTATCGAATTAACACAGAAGTTGCGTCGCTATGAAATACTATGGATTCTATGTCACCACCTTCTAAATAGAGTAACGTTTCTATGGAAACGACAGGATTTTCTTTTGGGATACGAGTATCTCGTTTCCGATGCACTATTCCTTCTTTACTGCATCCCTCGCTCCCTCACATTGACGATTTAACACAGAAATATCGTCACAATGAAATACTATGGGTTCTACGACTTCTCCTTCTAAATCTAGTAACGTTTCTATGGAAACGACAGGATTTTCTTGTGGGATACGAGTATCTCCTTTCCGATAAACTATTCCTTCTTTACTGCATCCCTCGCACCCTCACATTGACGAATTAACAGAGAAATTGCGTCGCTATGAAATACTGTGTTTTCTATGACTTCTCCTTCTAAATCGAGTAACGTTTCTATGGAAACGACAGGATATTCTTGTGGGATACGTCTATCTCCATTCTGATGCACTATTACTTCCTTACTGCATCCCTCGTTCCCTCACATTGACGAATTAAAAGAGAAATTGCGTCGCTATGAAATACTATGTGTTCTATGACTTCTCCTTCTAAATCGAGTAACGTTTCTATGGAAACCGCAGGATTTTCTTTTGGGAAACGACACTCTCATTTCCGATGCACAATTCCTTCTTTACTGCATCCCTCATTCCCTCACACTGATGAATTAACCCAGGAATTGGGTCGCTATGAAATACCCTGGGTTCTATGACTTCTCCTTCTAAATCGAGTAACGTTTCTAAGGAGACCAGAGGATTTTCTTTTGGTATACGACTTTCTAGATTGCGATGCACTATTCCTTCCTTACTGCATCCCTCGCTCCCTCACATTGACGAATTACCACAACAACTGCGTCGCTATGAATTACTATGAGATCTATGACTTCTCGTTCTAAATTGGGTAACGTTTCTATGGAAACGACAGGATTGTCTTTTGGGATACGACTATCTCCTTTCCGAAGCACTATCCCTTCTTTACTGCATCCCTCGCTCCAGCACATTGACGAATTAACACAGATATAGCGTCGCTATGAAATGCTATGGGTTCGATGACTTCTCCATCTAAATCGAGTAACGTTTCTATGGAGACCACAGGATTTTCTTTTGGAATACGACAATCCCCTTTCCGATGCACTATTCCTTCTTTACCGCATATCTCACTCGCTCACATTGATGAATTAACATGAAACGTCCCCTCTCTACAATTATACAGGACTGTGCTTAAACTGGCACACAATATTTTGTTAGCGCAATGCAATCTGACTTTCAAAATTCCCTACTAAAGAATGGCCCTGACAAACATTAAACTATACCTTTCACAAATCACTTACCTCACAAAAATCTTCGCTGCTCAAGCTACTGCAATACAGCGAGCGCCACTACTGCCAGCTAAATAAAAGATTCAAACTATGGAAGGCACTAACTACTGATAGGGATAGTTAGCAAATGAAAGATATTAATAGAGAACAAACAATGTATTTACCTTGATATCATCATATATAAATATACCAGTTCATGAAAAATTACAAAACTCCGCCATCTCTCTCCACACATCCACCACTGCTGGCGGCTCACCTCCAACTGCGCAACGCTACACGCTGTTCACAGCCAGCTGCCTAACACTACAATGGCAGACAACAATGCAAACTAGCCACAGACTGCACACAGCACAGCCAGTGATTTTCATATTGAGCGCTACGTAACGTTGCCAATAAGAAAACATAAACAGCCTACTTACATAGAGAAAACATAAACAGCCTATAAACAGCCTACTTACATAGAGAAAACATAAACAGCCTACTTACATAAAGAAAACATAAACAGCCTACTTACATAGCCCCCATGCTCCCCACAAAAAATTTTTACAAATGGTGTTGGGCACTGGCCAATACAGATTTGACAAAAATTTTTCACAATTACAGTAACAAAGATATAAAATGCACACACTTATTGATACAACGTTGGTCAAAAGCTCAAATTTTCTCACAGTCCCTAAAGACAGTCCTAATCGTACATAACAGGAGAATAGCAGTGTTTGTCTCAAAGTCTGAGCAGTAAAAGAAAATGCACATGGAAGTAGTGGATTTCCATGCAGTCTTGAAGAAGTAGTGTTGTCCTACCAATGGAAAGACAGTGCTGACTCTCGACATGCTGACAGGTAATGGGCCACAACAGAGCAAACCCACTGCAGAGTCAGTCGAAGTTTTGATGAATATTGGTAGGTAGGTCATCACAGAGCAGACCCACTGTAGTCCTGGCAGAGATTGTGGTATTGGTGGGCCACCAGAGGTGCAGACCCACTGTAGTCCTTGTAGAGATAATGGTATTGGTGGGCCACCAGAGGTGCAGACCCACTGTAGTCCTTGTAGAAATGTCCAGCAGCCATCTGTTGCGATTGTGCAGGTGCACATTCACCATCGAAGAGTCTTGCGCAGAATATAGCAAGTCCATCAACCACCACTTGTGCACTCACAAAGTTTTTGGAATTGTCCTTAGAACCAGCAATGCTGTTATCCAGTCCCTTGCTGAATCATTAACACACGTGCAAACACTATCAGTCCCTACTTCTCACATATTGTCCATATACTATGACCAACAGAAACGTGTGCAGTGAAATGATACTTAATTTGAAGAACTGATGTCAATTACAATATTATAACATGACAATACGATAACAAAGGTACAAAATACATCATTAAAAATATAACAATACAGATAACATTTGTAGTAACACAGGCTTTACAAAAGAATAGAAATAAACATATACATCAGTGGAATTATGACATGAGTACATACATAAAGGATCACAATAACTTTTGAAACATCAACTTCACACATGAGCATTGAACAGAACAGCATTAAGAATGTCTAACATCTTTACAAAGTAAATAACATATTATTAATGCCAATTACATTCGAGGATAACAGTATTCCTCATCATAGTGAATGTAGCTTAATATTAAAAGAAGAAAAAATTCTATGAAACTACACAGAGACAGGAAGAAAACAAATACTCAAGGGTACACAAACACATAGTGGGATAACACCAATAGGAAAGGACAGGGTTCGTTTTCAGTGTAACATTTGGTACTGCAGTCCAACCCAAAACTTCATATATCTTTCCTCTTATTTCAGCCTTTGTTTCCACCAAAAAAATTCTATCTAAGCATGCTTTCTGTATTCTATTCATATTTCTTTCAATATAATTATTTCTCAGTGTACAATACTCATTTTGGCCCAAATCGTTTTCATATTGTCCACAGTCAGTTTCTTATATAGTCTACCCCCTCTTAAGCTAACTTAAATCTACTGAGCTCAGATGCTAAACTAAGGGACGAGGCAATGCAGCATCACATAACAAATCAACACAAACAGCAATGCAAAAAAATGCAAATTGGCAAAGCTAGCAGCATAAATGAGCAAAAGTCAAATTCAATAACACTATGCCTGGCAAACAGCAGCAACTTATACCTAAACATGACATAGCGCAAGCAGAAAAAATATTACACTAAAATGGCCATGTCTAATACCTATGTCACATCTTAACATTAGAGTGATGCATCACAAAAACTTACGCTAGTAGATAAGTTACCAAATCGTAAAAAAATTATTTATGCAATTCCTGTGAAGGGAAATGTTTTTTTTTTTTTTTTTGTGCTCCCTCATTTGTTTTGGATAGATCATAAAATTATTTACTGGATCTGTAGGCATAAAATATTTATATTAGTACATATATTAAATTTTATTTTAACCAATGCTGCAGTGCAGCTAGAAACTTGATATTAAACAAAATGTGTAAATAAATACATTAAGCAAGCCATATGGCATTTTTCTTAACTAGCAAGGCAATAGCTGTGAAATGTTTCTCATCGTTTCATTAGGCATTTCAGTAAATATCATAAATTACGAGCTCCACAGTATGCTTTCAACAAGGAGATGTCAGTAGCCCGGACAATGGCCTTCCCTTTCTTTTTCTTTTCTACCTGTGCCGCTGAAAAGGGCTCGCAATAATGGCTTTTTCTCCAGGCGTCTGACACAGCTGGGTGCCCGCGACGCATTACGTGCCGGTGGTCACTTTGGTTTCCAACATCCTGTTTCACAAGTCAAGAGTCCCTACCCACTATTCATTACTCCTTACCTTATTACACATATACGTATCCATCGACACTCGTCAATATTTCGTCATTATAAATATGAAGCATATTCAAATAACTCGTATAGCCTCAGCTATTAATCATAAACATACCTCAGCAGCATAATACACATCGTCGTCGTAAAAATAACCTCATAACACCTCAGTCAAATCTCAAAAACGTCGTAGCTTTTTGCAATAATGTCAAAACCTACAAAAAATTCTCTGCTCATTTCAAGAGTGTCATCTACCTCAAACGTACTTTAAAATTATGATCTCATACCAAATACATCATTCAAAGCTCTCATAGTATCACAATGATTCCGAAAAAATATGAACAGTTTACAAAGTACAGACAAAATACAGTTTCATAAGTGTGAAGTTATCCAACTGTGTAATTACTTAAACGTCTGTCACTGATGTAGTAAAAAGAATGTTTGTTTCTCTGTCAAATAATCAGATAGCTGTGTAATTCTGTGTTAGAGAAATATGGTACCGATGTGTAAAGTTGTATAAGCAAATACCATATCAGCTAGGGTTCCTTGTGGTTGCCACACACATGGTACACAAAGTAAGCGTGTACCCCCCTGAGGATTAATGTAATTATACCCTCAGGTGTTACAGATTACAGCAATGGAATGAAATGTATCATGGAAAACTTTCTTTGTAATTCAAAAATCTTTAAAAATAAATGTTTTAAGTACAAAATTAATCACTCAAATGCGTGTCCTGTAGCGCTAAATGTGCGTCTTGCTGTAAGATAATTCTGTGGAAGTGTCGTAATTATCGTCCTCCGAAACCTAAGTTCTGCAGAAGTCAATGTACTTACCCCATCAGAAACGAAAGTGAAATGCTTTGTGTATAGATATCATAATTATTATGCACATTACTGTGATCAAGAAAATACTATACTGTAAAGTATTGTTGTGCTAAGAAAAGGGCCTCACATTGTAGCTTACTACTAAAACATGTTTTGCTTTCCAGAAGAAATTCAGAAAAACTGTGCGGATATAAAACAGCAACATTGTAAATTGTCACTCATTAGTAGCGTCATGATAAAATCGTGTAACTGTCACATAAACTAACACTGTGTCATCTGGTATCTCACAGAAAGTACTTTAAATTCAGAATGTATTTTCAAATAAACCAAAATGTTGCATTAAAATCTCATTAGCAGTACTGGTAAATGTTCTAAGTATGTGAGCCTTATAGTCGTTACGTAATCGTGCAACAAACAAGCAAGAATGTACACACACAATAACACTGTGACGTCTGTTCACTATAACAATGCATTCGTCATTTCTGTTTAAATAAGTTCTCTTGGTTCTTGATTGGATATTTAACTTCAAACATTGTTGTATGTTAACAGATTCTAAGTCTGACAAAGCATATTAGTAATGTGAAGCGAAAAATTTTATGACAAAGACTAAGTTAAAAAGCAGATTATCTTTCAATAAACGGTTTTACATGTGAAATGTGGTGTAAACCTTTACTCTTCCTAGTGCACAGAGTTTCAACTTCAAAGCAATTATCACGTTGTATACATCGGTAAAGAATGCTAAAATTTTTCTCAAGGCTAGCGTCTTATGTTATTTTTCTCTGAGCCAGCCGGCGCAAGCGGCTGCCTGCGGTGCGAGTCATTGTCTGTCCCTTTGTTGGCGTGCGTCGTTATTGGGATTAGGAGACCTAACTTCTACAAATTCACGTTGTCGAAAGTGCCCTGCTCTGTTTGAATCCCGCCAGTTCTGATGCAATTCAGGTCTGTCGTTACGAGTATATCGTCTGTCGTCATGTCGGTAGATTCCATAGTTTCTTTCTTGTCGGTCACATGGTGGAGAATTTCTCCCTGAATCGTAACTGCGCGCTGGTCCATTGCGTCTAAAGTTATTCTGTCTCCCTTGATAGTATTTATTTTGGTTCCCATATTGTCTGTTTCTCTTATTGTCTCTGTGATAGTCATTACCACGGAGAGGTGATCTTGCCCTGTAGTTATTACTACTCTGCCAACGGTTGTCATACGGGTGGTGTCTGTTTTGGTCACGATTTGTGTTGTGATAATAGCCTTGTCGTGTCAAATTATTACTTCTTTCATCGCGGAATTGCGACGGATGTGACCTGTAATTGTTGTGTTCCTGGTTTCGCGTTCCGCGATTGTCAGTGTCAATTTCTAGTTCTTGTAACAGTCCCTGAAAAGCTTCAATGTCGTCTTTGCAACGTCCTGCCAAAATAATATGTCGTAAATGCTCAGGCAATTTGAGTAAGCAAATGCGGATGAGTTCTGAGGGGCTGTATGGGTTTGAAAGATATTGATTCTTATGCAACATGTCTTCAAAATATTTCACAAGACTGGAAAATTCAGATTGTTCGAAGTGTCTCATCATTATGATGTTATGTTTTACACGGTCTTGTGTAGCTTGAGACCAATATGCTGAGAGGAAGGCATGGTAAAACTCTCCTTCACTGTGGCAATCGTGAATTACCGATCGCATTCTTACAGCTGGTTCATTCTCCAAGTAGCCACACATAAATTCTAATCTGTGTTCTAACGACCAGTTGGGAGGAAAACAATGAGAGAACTGATGGAGCCATGCTTGTGGATGAATGTCGTTGTCGTTGCCAGAATTCTTAAATGTTTTGAATTTACGTGTAGTAATGAACAGCTTATAGTCAAAATCATCATGTCGGCGAGTCGCATATCGGTCATTGTTAGGTCGTGTCGGCCGTTCCATCTCAAAATTCGGTGCACATTGCCAATTTCTTTCATAACTTCCGAAATGCCCTGTGTTATTATTTTGCGGCTTTTCCGTGTTTCTAAGTCCCTCTTCCCGTGTTGGAACGCGAGTGGCTTCTGAAATACGTAATTCTTGTATTACCTGTGTCAGCTGATCTTGTACTTCCCGGATTTCTCTTTGGTGTTGCGTATCAATTTGATTCAGATTTTGTTTCAGTTTCCTAATTTGTGCGTTCTGTTCTGTGTCATTAAAGACTACCGGTTTTGCGTCATTCAGATTATCATCTACCTTCGCAGATAAATTATTTAGCTGATCCGAAAGTTCAACTACTTTCTCTGATAATGAACACATTTCCTCAGTGTGTTTTTCTGAACCAAGTTTAAGAGTGTCCATTTGTGTTGAAATCGAATCTACTGTGTCTTTTAAGTTTTCTTGACTTTTTGCAAGTTGCGTAACCGAATCGGTAGATGCAACTGCGTCAATTTTAGCTTGCAAGGTGTTGTGATTTTCATGAACAATAGTTTGCAGTTCTTTTATGGCTGCTTCGTGATTCTGTAATGCATTTTCATGACGCGAAAAAATAGGTTGGAAATGCTCACAAATTTGAGTTTTTACGTCATTACAGACTTTTTGACATTTCGATTCAATGTTATGTAACTCAGTAGTTAAATCTTCACGCGTTTGTTCAAGAGTTTGTTCCAATGAGTCTAACTTTTGAAGATTTTGTCCCATTGCGTCTAACTGTTGCTGTGTTTGTCTCTGATTTTGTTCCAGTGTGTCTAACTTTTGAAGCTTTTGCTGTGTTTGTCTCTGATTTTGTTCCATTGTGTCTAACTTTTGTAGCTTTTGTCCCATTTGTTGCATTAACTGTAATAACAATGCACTGGTGTCTGAAACATGTTCCTCAGTGCTTTTCGGCAGTGAATTTGCACCGGCAACATTCACATTTTGACAAGCGGAAAACGTGTCTTGACTCATTTGGGAAAACGGTGAGGACGCAAAACCTGAATCTACAGTATTTGCAAAGTTGTGTCCTGTCATTTCGGATTCCTGAGGCGAGCTGTTGCCGACCGATCGATCGATAATGCTTCCCTCTTCACTAATTGTTTCACTGTCCACGCCATTGTTTGCCGCCCGCTCCATTTCCCTATGCACGATTACCAAATTACTACTTTGAACATCAGTTAATTCATTACTCGGTGGCGCTAACACACTGCTTTCATTTTCACTGTCATTTCTCAGTTTACTTTGGAGCCTAGTATTACGTTTTTCACGAAACGTCCCCTTTTTAACAATTACAAAAGACTGTGCTTAACCTGACACACAATATTTTTAGCGCAACGCAATCTGACTTTCAAAATTCCCTACTAAAGAATGGCCCTGACAAACATTAAACTATACCTTTCACAAATCACTTACCTCACAAAAATCTTCGCTGCTCAAGCTACTGCAATACAGCGAGCGCCACTACTGCCAGCTAAATAAAAGATTCAAACTATGGAAGGCACTAACTACTGATAGGGATAGTTAGCAAATGAAAGATATTAATAGAGAACAAACAATGTATTTACCTTGATATCATCATATATAAATATAGCAATTCATGACAAATTTCAAAACTCCGCCATCTCTCTCCCCACATCCACCACTGCTGGCGGCTCACCTCCAACTGCGCAACGCTACGCGCTGTTCACAGCCAGCTGCCTAACACTACAATGGCAGACAACAATGCAAACTAGCGACAGACTGCACACAGCACAGCCAGTGATTTTCATATTGAGCGCTACGTAACGTTGCCAATAAGAAAACATAAACAGCCTACTTACATAGAGAAAACATAAACAGCCTACTTACATAGCCCCCTAAAGAATGGCCCTGACAAACATTAAACTATACCTTTCACAAATCACTTACCTCACAAAAATCTTCGCTGCTCAAGCTACTGCAATACAGCGAGCGCCACTACTGCCAGCTAAATAAAAGATTCAAACTATGGAAGGCACTAACTACTGATAGGGATAGTTAGCAAATGAAAGATATTAATAGAGAACAAACAATGTATTTACCTTGATATCATCATATATAAATATACCAGTTCATGAAAAATTACAAAACTCCGCCATCTCTCTCCACACATCCACCACTGCTGGCGGCTCACCTCCAACTGCGCAACGCTACACGCTGTTCACAGCCAGCTGCCTAACACTACAATGGCAGACAACAATGCAAACTAGCCACAGACTGCACACAGCACAGCCAGTGATTTTCATATTGAGCGCTACGTAACGTTGCCAATAAGAAAACATAAACAGCCTACTTACATAGAGAAAACATAAACAGCCTATAAACAGCCTACTTACATAGAGAAAACATAAACAGCCTACTTACATAAAGAAAACATAAACAGCCTACTTACAAACACAACAACTGCGTCGCTATTAATCAGTATGAGATCTATGACTTCTCCTTCTAAATCGAGTAACGTTTCTATGGAAACGACAGGATTTTCTTTTGGGATACGACTATCTCCTTTCCGATGCACAATTCCCTCTTTACTGCATCCCTCGCTCCCGCACATTGACGAATTAACACAGACATTACGTCGCTATGAAATACAATGTGTTCTAAGACTTCTCCTTTTAAATCGAGTAACGTTTCGATGGAAACGACAGGATTCTCTTTTGGGAGATGAGTATCTCCTTTCCGATGCACTATTTTTTCTTTACTGCTTCCCTCGCTCCCTCTCATTGACGAATTATCACAGAAATTGCGTCGCTATGAAATACTATGGGTTCTATGACTTCTCCTTCAAAATCGAGTATTGTTTCTATGGAAATGACAGGATTTTCTTTTGGGATACGAGTATTTCCTTTCCGATGCACTATTCCATCTTTACTGCATTCCATGCTCCCTCACAATGACGAATTAACTGAGAAATTGCGTTGCTATGAAATACTATGCATTCTGTTACTTCTCCTTCTAAATCGAGTAACGTTTCTATGGAAATAACAGGATTTCCTTGTGAGATACGACTATCTCCTTTCGGATGCACTATTCCTTCTTAACTGCATCCCTCGCTCCCTCACATTGACGAATTAACACAGAAATTGCGTCGCTATGAAATACTATGGGTCTTATGACTTCTCCTTCTAAATCGAGTTACGTTTCAATGGAAAGCACAGGATTTTCTTTTGGGATACGACTTTCTCCTTTCCGATGCACTATTCCTTCCCTACTGCATACCTCGCTCCCTCACTTTATCGAATAAACACAGAAGTTGCGTCGCTATGAAATACTATGGATTCTATGTCACCTCCATCTAAATAGAGTAACGTTTCTATGGAAACGACAGGAATTTCTTTTGGGATACGAGTATCTCGTTTCCGATGCACTATACCTTCTTTACTGCGTCCCTCGCTCCCTCACATTGACGATTTAACACAGAAATAGCGTCACAATGAAATACTATGGTTTCTACGACTTCTCCTTCTAAATCGAGTAACGTTTCTATGGAAACGACAGGATTTTCTTGTGGGATACGACTATCTCCTTTCCCATGCACTATTCCTTCTTTACTGCATCCCTCGCTCCCTCACACTGACGAATTAACAATGAAATTACGTCCATATGAAATACTATGTGTTCTATGATTTCTCCTTCTAAATCGAGTAACGTTTCTAAGGAGACCAGCGGATTTTCTTTTGGGATACGACTTTCTAGATTCCGATGCACTATTCCTTCTTTTCCGACTCCCTCGCTCCCACACATTGACGAATTAACACAGAAATTGCGTCGCTATGAAATACTATGGGTTCTATATAATCTCCTTCTAACAAGAGTAACGTTTCTATGGAAACGACAGTATTTTCTTTTGGGATACGAGTATCTCCATTCCCATGCACTAAACCTTCTTTACTGCATCCCTCGCTCCCTCACATTGAGGAATTAACACAGAACTTGAGTCGCTATGAAATACTATGGATTCTATGACATCTCCTTCTAAATCGAGTAACGTTTCTATGGAAACGACAGGTTTTTCTTTTGTGAGACGAGTTCACTTATCGGATGCACTATTCCTTCTTTACTGCATCCCTCGCTCCCTCACATTGACGAATTAACACAGAAATTGCGTCGCTACGAATTACTATGAGATCAATGACTTCTCCTTCTAAATTGAGTAACGTTTCTATGGAAACGACAGGATTATCTTTTGGGATACGTCTATCTCCTTTCCGATGCACTATTCCGTCTTTACTGCATCCCTCGCTCCAGCACATTGACGAATTAACACAGATATTGCGTCGCTATGAAATACAATGGGTTCGATGACTTCTCCATCTAAATCGAGTAACGTTTCTATGGAGACCACAGGATTTTATTTTGGGATACGACAATCCCCTTTCCGATGCACTATTCATTCTTTTCTGCATCCCTCACTCCCTCACATTGATGAATTAACACAGAAATAACGTCGCTATGAAATACTATGGGTTCTATGACTTCTCCTTCTAAATCGAGTAACGTTTCTGTGGAAACGACAGCATTTTCTTTTGGGATACGACAATCTCATATCCGATGCACTATACCTTCTTTACTGCATCCCTCGCTCCCTCACATTGGTGAATTAACACAGAAATATCGTCGCTATGAAATACTATGTGTTCCATGACACCGCCATAAAAAATCGAGTAACGTTTCTATGGAAACGAAAGCATTTTCTTTTGGGATACGAGTATCTCCTTTCCGATGCTCCATTCCATCTTTACTGCATTCCACGCTCCCTTACAATGACGAATTAACAGAGAAATTGCGTTGCTATGAAATTCATGTATTCTAAGACTTCTCCTTCTAAATCGAGTAACGTTTCTATGGAAACGACAGGATTTTCTTGTGGGATACGACTATCTCCTTTCCGATGCACTATTCCTTCTTTATTGCATCCCTCGCTCCCTCACATTGATGAATTAACACAGCAATTGCATCGCTATGAAATACTATAGGTTCTATGACATTTCCTTCTAAATCGAGTAACGTTTCTATGGAAGCGGAAGGATTTTCTTTGGGGATACGAGTATCTCCTTTCCGATGCACTATTCTTTCTTTACGGCATCCGTCGCTCTCTCACATTGACGAAATAATGCAGAATTTGCGTCGCTATGAAATGCTATGGGTGCTATGAAATCTCCTTCTAAATCGAGTAAGGTTTCTATGGAAACGACAGGATTTTCTTTTGCGAGACGAGTATCTCCTTTCCGGTGCACTATTCCTTCTTTACTGCATCCCTCGCTCCCTCACATTGACGAATTAACACAGAAATTGCGTCGCTACGAATTACTATGAGATCTATGACATCTCCTTCTAAATCGAGTAACGTTTCTATGGAAATGACCGGATTTTCCTTTTGGATTCGTGTATCTCCTTACCGATCCACTATTCCTTCTTTACTGCATCTCTCGCTCCCTAACATTGACGATTTAACAATGAAAATACGTCCATATGAAGTATTATGTGTTCCATGACACCTTATTCTAAATTATGTAACGTTTCAATCGAAGCGACACGATTTGATTTTGGGATACGAGTATCTCCTTTACGATGCACTATTCCTTCTTTACGGCATCCCTCGCTCTCTCACATTGACGAATTAACACAGAATTTGCGTCGCTATGAAATGCTATGGGTTCTACGACATCTCCTTCTACATCGAGTACCGTTTGTGTGGAAACGACAGTATTTTCTTTTGGGATACGACTATCTCCTTACCGATGCACTATTCCTTCTTTACTGCATCCCTCGCTCCCTCACATTGACGAATTAACACAGAAATTGCGTCGGTATGAAATACTATGGGTTCTATGTCATCTCTTTCTAAATAGAGTAATGTTTTTATGGAAACGACTGGATTTTCTTTTGGGATACGACTTTCTCCTTTCCGATGCACTATTCCTTCTTTACTGCATCTCTCGATCACTCACACTGTCGAATTAACACAGAATTTGCGTCGCTATGACATGCTATGACTTCTACGACATCTCCTTCTAAACCGGGTAACGTTTCTATGGAAGCGACAGGATTATTGTTTGGGATACGAGTATCTCCTTTCCGATGCACTATTCCTTATTTACTGCATCCCTCGCTCCCTCACATTGATGAATTAACACAGAAATTGCGTCGCTATGAAATACTATGGGTTCTATGGCTTCTCCTTCTAAATAGAGTAACGTTTCTATGGAAACCACAGGATTTTCTTTTGGGATACGTGTTTCCCCTTTCCGATGCACTATTCCTTCTTTACTGCCTCCCTCACTCCCACACATTGATGAATTAACACAGAAATTGCGTCGCTATGAAATACTATGTGTTCTATGACATCTCCTTCTAAATCGAGTAACGTTTCTATGGAAACGACAGGATTTTTTTTTTGGGATACGACTTTCTCCTTTCCATAGCACTATTCCATCTTTACTGCATACCTCGCTCCCTCACATTGACGAATTAACACAGAAATTGCGTCGCTACGAATTACTATGAGATCTATGACTTCTCGTTCTAAATTGGGTAACGTTTCTATGGAAACGACAGGATTGTCTTTTGGGATACGACTATCTCCTTTCCGAAGCACTATCCCTTCTTTACTGCATCCCTCGCTCCAGCACATTGACGAATTAACACAGATATAGCGTCGCTATGAAATGCTATGGGTTCGATGACTTCTCCATCTAAATCGAGTAACGTTTCTATGGAGACCACAGGATTTTCTTTTGGAATACGACAATCCCCTTTCCGATGCACTATTCCTTCTTTACCGCATATCTCACTCGCTCACATTGATGAATTAACACAGAAATTACGTCGCTATGAAATACTATGGGTTCTAAGACATCTCCTTCTAAATCGAGTAACGTTTCTACGGAAACGAAAGGATTATCTTTTGGGATACGACTATCTCCTTTCTGATGCACTATTCCATCTTTACTGCAGCCCTCGCTCCCACACATTGATGAATTAACTCAGAAATTGCGTCGCTATGAAATACCATGGGTTCTATGTCATCTCGTTCTAAATAGAGTAACGTTTCTATGGAAACGACAGGATTTTCATTTGGGAGACGAGGATCTCCTTTCCGATTTACTAATCGTTCTTTACTGCATCCCTCGCTCCCTCACATTGAGGAATTAACACAGAAATTGCGTCGCTATGAAATACTATGGGTTCTATGACTTCTCCTTCTAAATCGAGTAACGTTTCTATGGAAACGACGGGATTATCTCTTGGGATACTAGTATCTCCTCTCCGATGCACTATTCCTTCTTTACTGCATCCCTCGCTCCCTCTCATTGACGAATTACCACAGAAATTTCTTCGCTATGAAATACTATGTGTTCTATGACTTCTCCTTCTAAATCGAGTATCATTTCTATGGAAACGACAGGATTTTCTTGTGGGATACGACTATCTCCTTTCTGATGCACTATTCCTTCCTTACTGCGTCCCTCGTTCCCTCACATTGACGAATTAACACAGAAATTGCGTCGGTATGAAGTACTATGGGTTCTATGTCTTCTCCATCTAAATCGAGTATTGTTTCTATGGAAACGACAGGATTTTCTTTTGGGATACGAGTATCTCCTTTTCGATGCACTATTCCTTCTTTACTGTATCCCTAGCTACCTCACATTGACGAAATAACACAGAAATTTAGGCGCTATGAAATACTATGGATTCTATGACTTCTCCTTCTAAATCGAGTAACGTTTCTATGGAAATAACAGTATTTTCTTGTGAGATACGACTATCTCGGATGCACTATTCCTTCTTTATTGCATCCCTCGCTCCCTCACATTGACGAATTAACACAGAAATTGCGTCGCTATGAAATGCTATGGGTTTTATGACTTCTCCTGCTAAATCGAGTAACGTTTCAATGGAAAGCACAAGATTTTCTTTTGGGGTACGACTTTCTCCTTTCCGATGCACTATTCCTTCCTTACTGCATACCTCGCTCCCTTACATTATCGAATTAACACAGAAGTTGCGTCGCTATGAAATACTATGGATTCTATGTCACCACCTACTAAATAGAGTAACGTTTCTATGGAAACGACAGGATTTTCTTTTGGGATACGAGTATCTCGTTTCCGATGCACTATTCCTTCTTTACTGCATCCCTCGCTCCCTCACATTGACGATTTAACACAGAAATATCGTCACAATGAAATACTATGGGTTCTACGACTTCTCCTTCTAAATCGAGTAACGTTTCTATGGAAACGACAGGATTTTCTTGTGGGATACGAGTATCTCCTTTCCGATACACTATTCCTTCTTTACTGCATCCCTCGCACCCTCACATTGACGAATTAACAGAGAAATTGCGTCGCTATGAAATACTGTGTTTTCTATGACTTCTCCTTCTAAATCGAGTAACGTTTCTATGGAAACGACAGGATATTCTTGTGGGATACGTCTATCTCCATTCTGATGCACTATTACTTCCTTACTGCATCCCTCGTTCCCTCACATTGACGAATTAAAAGAGAAATTGCGTCGCTATGAAATACTATGTGTTCTATGACTTCTCCTTCTAAATCGAGTAACGTTTCTATGGAAACCGCAGGATTTTCTTTTGGGAAACGACACTCTCATTTCCGATGCACAATTCCTTCTTTACTGCATCCCTCATTCCCTCACACTGATGAATTAACCCAGGAATTGGGTCGCTATGAAATACCCTGGGTTCTATGACTTCTCCTTCTAAATCGAGTAACGTTTCTAAGGAGACCAGAGGATTTTCTTTTGGTATACGACTTTCTAGATTGCGATGCACTATTCCTTCCTTACTGCATCCCTCGCTCCCTCACATTGACGAATTACCACAACAACTGCGTCGCTATGAATTACTATGAGATCTATGACTTCTCGTTCTAAATTGGGTAACGTTTCTATGGAAACGACAGGATTGTCTTTTGGGATACGACTATCTCCTTTCCGAAGCACTATCCCTTCTTTACTGCATCCCTCGCTCCAGCACATTGACGAATTAACACAGATATAGCGTCGCTATGAAATGCTATGGGTTCGATGACTTCTCCATCTAAATCGAGTAACGTTTCTATGGAGACCACAGGATTTTCTTTTGGAATACGACAATCCCCTTTCCGATGCACTATTCCTTCTTTACCGCATATCTCACTCGCTCACATTGATGAATTAACACAGAAATTACGTCGCTATGAAATACTATGGGTTCTAAGACATCTCCTTCTAAATCGAGTAACGTTTCTACGGAAACGAAAGGATTATCTTTTGGGATACGACTATCTCCTTTCTGATGCACTATTCCATCTTTACTGCAGCCCTCGCTCCCACACATTGATGAATTAACACAGAAATTGCGTCGCTATGAAATACCATGGGTTCTATGTCATCTCGTTCTAAATAGAGTAACGTTTCTATGGAAACGACAGGATTTTCATTTGGGAGACGAGGATCTCCTTTCCGATTTACTAATCGTTCTTTACTGCATCCCTCGCTCCCTCACATTGAGGAATTAACACAGAAATTGCGTCGCTATGAAATACTATGGGTTCTATGACTTCTCCTTCTAAATCGAGTAACGTTTCTACGGAAACGACGGGATTATCTCTTGGGATACTAGTATCTCCTCTCCGATGCACTATTCCTTCTTTACTGCATCCCTCGCTCCCTCTCACTGACGAATTACCACAGAAATTTCTTCGCTATTAAATACTATGTGTTCTATGACTTCTCCTTCTAAATCGAGTATCGTTTCTATGGAAACGACAGGATTTTCTTTTGGGAGACGAGTATCTCCTTTCCAATGCACTCTTTTTTCTTTACTGCATCCCTCGCTCCCTCACATTGACGAATTAACAGAGAAATTGCGTCGCTATGAAATACTATGTTTTCTATGACTTCTCCTTCTAAATCGAGTAACGTTTCTATGGAAACGACAGGATTTTCTTGTGGGATACGACTATCTCCTTTCTGATGCACTATTCCTTCCTTACTGCGTCCCTCGTTCCCTCACATTTACGAATTAACACAGAAATTGCGTCGGTATGAAGTACTATGGGTTCTATGTCTTCTCCATCTAAATCGAGTATTGTTTCTATGGAAACGACAGGATTTTCTTTTGGGATACGAGTATCTCCTTTTCGATGCACTATTCCTTCTTTACTGTATCCCTAGCTACCTCACATTGACGAAATAACACAGAAATTGAGGCGCTATGAAATACTATGGATTCTATGACTTCTCCTTCTAAATCGAGTAACGTTTCTATGGAAATAACAGTATTTTCTTGTGAGATACGACTATCTCCTTTCGGATGCACTATTCCTTCTTTATTGCATCCCTCGCTCCCTCACATTGACGAATTAACACAGAAATTGCGTCGCTATGAAATGCTATGGGTTTTATGACTTCTCCTGCTAAATCGAGTAACGTTTCAATGGAAAGCACAAGATTTTCTTTTGGGGTACGACTTTCTCCTTTCCGATGCACTATTCCTTCCTTATTGCATACCTCGCTCCCTTACATTATCGAATTAACACAGAAGTTGCGTCGCTATGAAATACTATGGATTCTATGTCACCACCTTCTAAATAGAGTAACGTTTCTATGGAAACGACAGGATTTTCTTTTGGGATACGAGTATCTCGTTTTCGATGCACTATTCCTTCTTTACTGCATCCCTCGCTCCCTCACATTGACGATTTAACACAGAAATATCGTCACAATGAAATACTATGGGTTCTACGACTTCTCCTTCTAAATCGAGTAACGTTTCTATGGAAACGACAGGATTTTCTTGTGGGATACGAGTATCTCCTTTCCGATACACTATTCCTTCTTTACTGCATCCCTCGCACCCTCACATTGACGAATTAACAGAGAAATTGCGTCGCTATGAAATACTGTGTTTTCTATGACTTCTCCTTCTAAATCGAGTAACGTTTCTATGGAAACGACAGGATATTCTTGTGGGATACGTCTATCTCCATTCTGATGCACTATTACTTCCTTACTGCATCCCTCGTTCCCTCACATTGACGAATTAAAAGAGAAATTGCGTCGCTATGAAATACTATGTGTTCTATGACTTCTCCTTCTAAATCGAGTAACGTTTCTATGGAAACCGCAGGATTTTCTTTTGGGAAACGACACTCTCATTTCCGATGCACAATTCCTTCTTTACTGCATCCCTCATTCCCTCACACTGATGAATTAACCCAGGAATTGGGTCGCTATGAAATACCCTGGGTTCTATGACTTCTCCTTCTAAATCGAGTAACGTTTCTAAGGAGACCAGAGGATTTTCTTTTGGTATACGACTTTCTAGATTGCGATGCACTATTCCTTCCTTACTGCATCCCTCGCTCCCTCACATTGACGAATTACCACAACAACTGCGTCGCTATGAATTACTATGAGATCTATGACTTCTCGTTCTAAATTGGGTAACGTTTCTATGGAAACGACAGGATTGTCTTTTGGGATACGACTATCTCCTTTCCGAAGCACTATCCCTTCTTTACTGCATCCCTCGCTCCAGCACATTGACGAATTAACACAGATATAGCGTCGCTATGAAATGCTATGGGTTCGATGACTTCTCCATCTAAATCGAGTAACGTTTCTATGGAGACCACAGGATTTTCTTTTGGAATACGACAATCCCCTTTCCGATGCACTATTCCTTCTTTACCGCATATCTCACTCGCTCACATTGATGAATTAACACAGAAATTACGTCGCTATGAAATACTATGGGTTCTAAGACATCTCCTTCTAAATCGAGTAACGTTTCTACGGAAACGAAAGGATTATCTTTTGGGATACGACTATCTCCTTTCTGATGCACTATTCCATCTTTACTGCAGCCCTCGCTCCCACACATTGATGAATTAACACAGAAATTGCGTCGCTATGAAATACCATGGGTTCTATGTCATCTCGTTCTAAATAGAGTAACGTTTCTATGGAAACGACAGGATTTTCATTTGGGAGACGAGGATCTCCTTTCCGATTTACTAATCGTTCTTTACTGCATCCCTCGCTCCCTCACATTGAGGAATTAACACAGAAATTGCGTCGCTATGAAATACTATGGGTTCTATGACTTCTCCTTCTAAATCGAGTAACGTTTCTATGGAAACGACGGGATTATCTCTTGGGATACTAGTATCTCCTCTCCGATGCACTATTCCTTCTTTACTGCATCCCTCGCTCCCTCTCACTGACGAATTACCACAGAAATTTCTTCGCTATTAAATACTATGTGTTCTATGACTTCTCCTTCTAAATCGAGTATCGTTTCTATGGAAACGACAGGATTTTCTTTTGGGAGACGAGTATCTCCTTTCCAATGCACTCTTTTTTCTTTACTGCATCCCTCGCTCCCTCACATTGACGAATTAACAGAGAAATTGCGTCGCTATGAAATACTATGTTTTCTATGACTTCTCCTTCTAAATCGAGTAACGTTTCTATGGAAACGACAGGATTTTCTTGTGGGATACGACTATCTCCTTTCCGAAGCACTATCCCTTCTTTACTGCATCCCTCGCTCCAGTACATTGACGAATTAACACAGATATAGCGTCGCTATGAAATGCTATGGGTTCGATGACTTCTCCATCTAAATCGAGTAACGTTTCTATGGAGACCACAGGATTTTCTTTTGGAATACGACAATCCCCTTTCCGATGCACTATTCCTTCTTTACCGCATATCTCACTCGCTCACATTGATGAATTAACACAGAAATTACGTCGCTATGAAATACTATGGGTTCTAAGACATCTCCTTCTAAATCGAGTAACGTTTCTACGGAAACGAAAGTATTATCTTTTGGGATACGACTATCTCCTTTCTGATGCACTATTCCATCTTTACTGCAGCCCTCGCTCCCACACATTGATGAATTAACACAGAAATTGCGTCGCTATGAAATACCATGGGTTCTATGTCATCTCGTTCTAAATAGAGTAACGTTTCTATGGAAACGACAGGATTTTCATTTGGGAGACGAGGATCTCCTTTCCGATTTACTAATCGTTCTTTACTGCATCCCTCGCTCCCTCACATTGAGGAATTAACACAGAAATTGCGTCGCTATGAAATACTATGGGTTCTATGACTTCTCCTTCTAAATCGAGTAACGTTTCTATGGAAACGACGGGATTATCTCTTGGGATACTAGTATCTCCTCTCCGATGCACTATTCCTTCTTTACTGCATCCCTCGCTCCCTCTCACTGACGAATTACCACAGAAATTTCTTCGCTATTAAATACTATGTGTTCTATGACTTCTCCTTCTAAATCGAGTATCGTTTCTATGGAAACGACAGGATTTTCTTTTGGGAGACGAGTATCTCCTTTCCAATGCACTCTTTTTTCTTTACTGCATCCCTCGCTCCCTCACATTGACGAATTAACAGAGAAATTGCGTCGCTATGAAATACTATGTTTTCTATGACTTCTCCTTCTAAATCGAGTAACGTTTCTATGGAAACGACAGGATTTTCTTGTGGGATACGACTATCTCCTTTCTGATGCACTATTCCTTCCTTACTGCGTCCCTCGTTCCCTCACATTGACGAATTAACACAGAAATTGCGTCGGTATGAAGTACTATGGGTTCTATGTCTTCTCCATCTAAATCGAGTATTGTTTCTATGGAAACGACAGGATTCTCTTTTGGGATACGAGTATCTCCTTTTCGATGCACTATTCCTTCTTTACTGTATCCCTAGCTACCTCACATTGACGAAATAACACAGAAATTGAGGCGCTATGAAATACTATGGATTCTATGACTTCTCCTTCTAAATCGAGTAACGTTTCTATGGAAATAACAGTATTTTCTTGTGAGATACGACTATCTCCTTTCGGATGCACTATTCCTTCTTTATTGCATCCCTCGCTCCCTCACATTGACGAATTAACACAGAAATTGCGTCGCTATGAAATGCTATGGGTTTTATGACTTCTCCTGCTAAATCGAGTAACGTTTCAATGGAAAGCACAAGATTTTCTTTTGGGGTACGACTTTCTCCTTTCCGATGCACTATTCCTTCCTTATTGCATACCTCGCTCCCTTACATTATCGAATTAACACAGAAGTTGCGTCGCTATGAAATACTATGGATTCTATGTCACCACCTTCTAAATAGAGTAACGTTTCTATGGAAACGACAGGATTTTCTTTTGGGATACGAGTATCTCGTTTCCGATGCACTATTCCTTCTTTACTGCATCCCTCGCTCCCTCACATTGACGATTTAACACAGAAATATCGTCACAATGAAATACTATGGGTTCTACGACTTCTCCTTCTAAATCTAGTAACGTTTCTATGGAAACGACAGGATTTTCTTGTGGGATACGAGTATCTCCTTTCCGATACGCTATTCCTTCTTTACTGCATCCCTCGCACCCTCACATTGACGAATTAACAGAGAAATTGCGTCGCTATGAAATACTGTGTTTTCTATGACTTCTCCTTCTAAATCGAGTAACGTTTCTATGGAAACGACAGGATATTCTTGTGGGATACGTCTATCTCCATTCTGATGCACTATTACTTCCTTACTGCATCCCTCGTTCCCTCACATTGACGAATTAAAAGAGAAATTGCGTCGCTATGAAATACTATGTATTCTATGACTTCTCCTTCTAAATCGAGTAACGTTTCTATGGAAACCGCAGGATTTTCTTTTGGGAAACGACACTCTCATTTCCGATGCACAATTCCTTCTTTACTGCATCCCTCATTCCCTCACACTGATGAATTAACCCAGGAATTGGGTCGCTATGAAATACCCTGGGTTCTATGACTTCTCCTTCTAAATCGAGTAACGTTTCTAAGGAGACCAGAGGATTTTCTTTTGGTATACGACTTTCTAGATTGCGATGCACTATTCCTTCCTTACTGCATCCCTCGCTCCCTCACATTGACGAATTACCACAACAACTGCGTCGCTATGAATTACTATGAGATCTATGACTTCTCGTTCTAAATTGGGTAACGTTTCTATGGAAACGACAGGATTGTCTTTTGGGATACGACTATCTCCTTTCCGAAGCACTATCCCTTCTTTACTGCATCCCTCGCTCCAGCACATTGACGAATTAACACAGATATAGCGTCGCTATGAAATGCTATGGGTTCGATGACTTCTCCATCTAAATCGAGTAACGTTTCTATGGAGACCACAGGATTTTCTTTTGGAATACGACAATCCCCTTTCCGATGCACTATTCCTTCTTTACCGCATATCTCACTCGCTCACATTGATGAATTAACACAGAAATTACGTCGCTATGAAATACTATGGGTTCTAAGACATCTCCTTCTAAATCGAGTAACGTTTCTACGGAAACGAAAGGATTATCTTTTGGGATACGACTATCTCCTTTCTGATGCACTATTCCATCTTTACTGCAGCCCTCGCTCCCACACATTGATGAATTAACACAGAAATTGCGTCGCTATGAAATACCATGGGTTCTATGTCATCTCGTTCTAAATAGAGTAACGTTTCTATGGAAACGACAGGATTTTCATTTGGGAGACGAGGATCTCCTTTCCGATTTACTAATCGTTCTTTACTGCATCCCTCGCTCCCTCACATTGAGGAATTAACACAGAAATTGCGTCGCTATGAAATACTATGGGTTCTATGACTTCTCCTTCTAAATCGAGTAACGTTTCTATGGAAACGACGGGATTATCTCTTGGGATACTAGTATCTCCTCTCCGATGCACTATTCCTTCTTTACTGCATCCCTCGCTCCCTCTCACTGACGAATTACCACAGAAATTTCTTCGCTATGAAATACTATGTGTTCTATGACTTCTCCTTCTAAATCGAGTATCGTTTCTATGGAAACGACAGGATTTTCTTTTGGGAGACGAGTATCTCCTTTCCAATGCACTCTTCCTTCTTTACTGCATCCCTCGCTCCCTCACATTGACGAATTAACAGAGAAATTGCGTCGCTATGAAATACTATGTTTTCTATGACTTCTCCTTCTAAATCGAGTAACGTTTCTATGGAAACGACAGGATTTTCTTGTGGGATACGACTATCTCCTTTCTGATGCACTATTCCTTCCTTACTGCGTCCCTCGTTCCCTCACATTGACGAATTAACACAGAAATTGCGTCGGTATGAAGTACTATGAGTTCTATGTCTTCTCCATCTAAATCGAGTATTGTTTCTATGGAAATAACAGTATTTTCTTGTGAGATACGACTATCTCCTTTCGGATGCACTATTCCTTCTTTATTGCATCCCTCGCTCCCTCACATTGACGAATTAACACAGAAATTGCGTCGCTATGAAATGCTATGGGTTTTATGACTTCTCCTGCTAAATCGAGTAACGTTTCAATGGAAAGCACAAGATTTTCTTTTGGGGTACGACTTTCTCCTTTCCGATGCACTATTCCTTCCTTACTGCATACCTCGCTCCCTTACATTATCGAATTAACACAGAAGTTGCGTCGCTATGAAATACTATGGATTCTATGCCACCTCCTTCTAAATAGAGTAACGTTTCTATGGAAACGACAGGATTTTCTTTTGGGATACGAGTATCTCGTTTCCGATGCACTATTCCTTCTTTACTGCATCCCTCGCTCCCTCACATTGACGATTTAACACAGAAATATCGTCACAATGAAATACTATGGGTTCTACGACTTCTCCTTCTAAATCGAGTAACGTTTCTATGGAAACGACAGGATTTTCTTGTGGGATACGAGTATCTCCTTTCCGATACGCTATTCCTTCTTTACTGCATCCCTCGCACCCTCACATTGACGAATTAACAGAGAAATTGCGTCGCTATGAAATACTGTGTTTTCTATGACTTCTCCTTCTAAATCGAGTAACGTTTCTATGGAAACGACAGGATATTCTTGTGGGATACGTCTATCTCCATTCTGATGCACTATTACTTCCTTACTGCATCCCTCGTTCCCTCACATTGACGAATTAAAAGAGAAATTGCGTCGCTATGAAATACTATGTGTTCTATGACTTCTCCTTCTAAATCGAGTAACGTTTCTATGGAAACCGCAGGATTTTCTTTTGGGAAACGACACTCTCATTTCCGATGCACAATTCCTTCTTTACTGCATCCCTCATTCCCTCACACTGATGAATTAACCCAGGAATTGGGTCGCTATGAAATACCCTGGGTTCTATGACTTCTCCTTCTAAATCGAGTAACGTTTCTAAGGAGACCAGAGGATTTTCTTTTGGTATACGACTTTCTAGATTGCGATGCACTATTCCTTCCTTACTGCATCCCTCGCTCCCTCACATTGACGAATTAGCACAACAACTGCGTCGCTATGAATTACTATGAGATCTATGAATTCTCCTTCTAAGTCGAGTAACGTTTCTATGGAAACGACAGAATTTTCTTTTGGGATACGAGTATCTCCTTTCCGATGCACTATTCCTTCTTTACTGCATCCTTCGCTCCCTCACTTTGACGAATTAACTCAGAAATCGCGTCACTATGAAATACTATGGGTTCTATGTCATCTCCTTCTAAATAGTGTAACGTTTCTATGGAAACGCCTGGATTTTCATTTTGGATACGAGTATCTCCATTCCGATTTACTAATCCCTTTTTACTGCATCCCTCGCTCCCTAACATTGAGGAGTTGACACAGAAATTGCGTCGCTATGAAATACTATGGGTTCTATGACTTCTCCTTCTAAATCGAGTAAAGTTTCTATGGAAACGAAGGGATTGTCTCTTGGGATACGAGTTTCTCCTTTCCGATGCACTATTCCTTCTTTACTGCATCCCTCGCTCCCTCTCATTGACGTATTACCACAGATATTGCGTCGATATGAAATACTACGTTTTCCATGACTTCTCCTTCTAAATCGAGTAACGTTTCTATGGAAATGACAGGATTTTCTTGTGGGATACGACTATCTCCTTACCGATCCACTATTCCTTTTTTACTGCATCTGTCGCTCCCTAACATTGACGAATTAACAATGAAATTATGTCCATATGAAGTATTATGTGTTCTATGACATCTTATTCTAAATTATGTAACGTTTCAATCGAAGCGACGCGATTTGATTTTGGGATACGAGTATCTCCTTTACGATGCACTATTCCTTCTTTACGGCATCCCTCGCTCTCTCACATTGACGAATTAACACAGAATTTGCGTCGCTATGAAATGCTATGGGTTCTATGACATCTCCTTCTACATCGAGTAACTTTTGTATGGAAACGACAGTATTTTCTTTTGGGATACGACTATCTCCTTGCCGATGCACTATTCCTTCTTTACTGCATCCCTCGCTCCCTCACATTGACGAATTAACACAGAATTTGCGTCGGTATGAAATACTATGGGATCTATGTCATCTCCTTCTAAATAGAGTAATGTTTCTATGGAAACGACTGAATTTTCTTTTGGGATACGACTTTCTCCTTTCCGATGCACTATTCCTTCTTTACTGCATCTCTCGATCACTCACACTGACGAATTAACACAGAATTTGCGTCGCTATGAAATGCTATGACTTCTACGACATCTCCTTCTAAATCGGGTAACGTTTCTATGGAAACGACAGGATTATCGTTTGGGATACGAGTATCTGCTTTCCGATGCACTATTCCTTCTTTACTGCATCCCTCGCTCCCTCACATTGACGAATTAACACAGAAATTGCGTCGCTATGAAATACTGTGTGTTCTATGACATCTCCTTCTAAATCGAGTAACGTTTCTATGGAAACGACAGGATTTTCTTTTGGGATACGACTTTCTCCTTTCCATAGCACTATTCCTTCTTTACTGCATACCTCGCTCCCTCACATTGACGAATTAACACAGAAATTTCGTCGCTATGAAATACTATGTGTTCTATGACATCTCCTTCAAAATTGAGTAACGTTTCTACGGAAACGACAGGATTTTCTTTTGGGATACGACTTTCTCCTATTGGATGCACTATTCCTTCTTTACTGCATCCCTCGATCACTCACACTGACGAATTAACACAGAATTTGCGTCGCTATGAAATGCTATGGGTTCTACGACATTTCCGTCTAAATCGGGTAACGTTTCTATGGAAACGACGGGATTATCTTTTGAGATACGAGTATCTCCTTTCCGATGCACTATTCCTTCTTTACTGCATCCCTCGCTTCCTCACATTGACGAATAAACATAGAAATTGCGTCGCTATGAAATACTATGGGATCCATGACTTCTCCTTGTAAATCGTGTAACGTCTCTATGGAAACCACAGGATTTTCTTTTGGGATACGACTTTCTCCTTTTCCATGCACTATTCCTTCTTTACTGCATCCCTCGCTCATTCACATTGACGAATTAACAATGAAATTACGTCCATATGAAATACTATGTGTTCTATGACATCTTCTTCTAAATAGAGTAACGTTTCTACGGAAACGACAGGATTTTCTTTTGGGATACGGGTATCTCCTTTCCGATGCACTATTCCTTCTTTACTGCATCCCTAGCTCCCTCACATTGACGAATTAACACAGAAATTGTGTCGCTATGAAATACTATGGGTTCTATGTCATCTCTTTCTAAATAGAGAAACGTTTCTATGGAAACAACAGGATTTTCTTTTGGGATACGAGTACCTCCTTTCCGATGCACTATTCCTGTTTTACTGCATCCCTCGCTCCCTCACATTGTCGAATTAACACATAAATTGCGTCGTTATGAACTACTATGTGATCTATAACTTCTCATTCTAAATCGAGAAACGTTACTACGGAAACGACAGGATTTTCTTTTGGGATACGACTATCTCGTTACCGATGCTCTATTCCTTCTTTACTGCATCCCTCGCTCCCTCACATTGACGAATTAACACAGAAATGGCGTCGCTATGAAATACTATGAGTTCTACGTCATCTCTTTCTAAATAGAGTAACGTTTCTATGGAAACGACAGGATTTTCTTTTGGGATACGACTATCTCCTTACCGATGCTCTATTCCTTCTTTACTGCATTCCTCGCTCCCTCACATTGACGAATTAACACAGAAATGGCGTCGCTATGAAATACTATGAGTTCTACGTCATCTCTTTCTAAATAGAGTAACGTTTCTATGGAAACGACAGGATTTTCTTTTGGGATACGAGTATCTCTCTTCCGATGCACTATTCCTTCTTTACTGCATCCCTCGCTCCCTCACATCGCCGAATTAACACAGAAATTGCGTCGTTATGAACTACTATGTGATCTATGACTTCTCATTCTAAATCGAGAAACGTTACTACGGAATCGACAGGATTTTCTTTTGGGATACGACTATCTCCTTACCGATGCAGTATTCCCTCCTTACTGCATCTCTCGTTCCCTCACATTGACAAATTAACACAGAATTTGCGCCGCTATGAAATGCTATTGGTTCTATGACTTCTCCTTCTAAATCGAGTAACGTTTCTCTATCAACGACAGGATTTTCTTTTGGGAGCCCGTCAGCGAGTCGTCGCGTGGACGCCGAGCGGAGAGGACCACGCAGCGTAGCCGCCGATCGCCAGTAGCCGTATCTCTCCCGCTACCCCCTCCAGCCGGCCGCGCGCCAGCCGACCGCTACCAGCGCTCCGCAGTCAGTCGCCTGGCAGCGCCCGGGGAGTGCGCATTAGACGATCCTGGCGCAGCCGTCCAGCGACTACCGGCCGAGTGCCGAAGGGTTGAGCCTGCTCCCTCTCGACGCAAAGCCGCGCAACGGGTTGCGGACTGCCGCGAAAGAGCTTCGGCTCGCAGCTCCCAGTAGCCTATGGTTACCCAACGCCCCCAACGTGATTTTCACGTTCTTTTAGGGACTCTGCGGCAGTACCAGGGCTCCTTCACGGGACCAAGCCCGCGTGCTGCAGGCCATTCTTCTTCCGCACCTCATTTAGGTGCCGCGCTTGCACGAACAGCGCTTGTTAGCGTAAAGTAGGGACCACCCACTTCCCTAGGGAACAAATAACACTTCTCTCGCCTTTCGTGAAAAGTAAAACTGTCGTTTCCCCCTTCCCACAATAAATAATCCTAAGTGTGAGATGGCGGACGCTACGAGCACTTCCCCTGCTATCACCCGCAGCAAGACTGCAACACAAGAGGCGCGAGGATCGACTGCACCCGCCGAAACCCGCGCCCCGCCCGCTACCGAAGGCAAGGGAGCGGCTGGCGACGCTCGACAGCTTGGCGCGAAAGCGCAAAAGCAGCTTGAGTCGCGCCGGCTAATCACCGAACTTTTCGGGGCGGACGTCTCTCCCACAAAAACAACTACACTCAACATCACGTTACACTCACCTGTCACTGGACAGTCATGTACCATTCTCCCACCGACGCCGCAGCCTCAAGAGACCGAGGCAGCGGTGGCGGATGTGGACACAGAAAACCACTACACAGAGCCCTGGCAGGTGGAGGGCCCAAAACGCAGACCCAAAAAAACACCAGCACAAACAAGCGAGCAACCAAACTCGCTAGGCAGCCGAAAGGCGCTGTTGCCTACACCCACTAGCTCACCTCAGGCTAGCAACATTCGCACAAAACAAAACGCAAACACAGCTGTGGCGAACAACAACAAAGCACACAAAGCCACAGCAGTGCCCACACAACACAAGACTGGTTTCCCCCCAGTCGTTATACAAAACTACGGGGACCTTAGTGCCCTTAACACTGCATTCGCGGAGAGGCGCATAAACAGCACATTACATGCAAAGTACTCGGGGGATAGGGCCTCACTGTACGTTGCCACAGACAACGAATATAAAGATCTTCTGACCTTCCTCAAAGATCGGAAGATCGAACATTACACATACAGAACGCTGGACGAGAGAACCCAGCAGTACGTGATCAAGGGAGTGGACCCCAGCACCCCCAACGAGACAGTACATGCGGCCCTTTGTTATCTGGGATTCGACTGTAAAAGTGCCTCCCGGATGACAGGGTTCCGTACACACGCACCGTTACCACACTACATGGTTGAGTTAGCCGACACGGCTGATTCCCGCGCCATCCTGCAGATAAAGAGCTTTCTGCGGATTGACGTACGTGTAGAACTCTGCGAACCACCCAACGTCCCCAACAATGCAACAACTGCCAGCGTTTCGGCCACTCGGCCCTCCGCTGCGGCCTGGCAACTCGCTGCCGCGGATGCGCTGGCAATCACAGATCCAACACTTGCACACAAACACAGCCAAACCAGCGAAGCTGTGCCAACTGCGGTGGGCCCCATGCGGCAAACTTCAGACAGTGCAGCTCATACAAACAGGCGCTGAAGCGAAAACAAGACAAAAGCAGGGTACTGTGCGACATACCACGCCCAAGGCCAGCGCCGAACCCAGTAAGGAACGGCGTAACGTTTGCCACGGTTGCACGCCCTGGCGGGACGGCACAGGCTGCGGAACCTCAGCGCCCTACACACACTTGTGAAACAACCGCTGCAACAGCCACACAACAGCCACAGGCAACACCTGAGGCCCAACAAGCATCGGTACCAACACCTATGCCCCCAAACAACACGACCCCACTCCCGGAAATCACGCGCTGCGAAGAAACGCACCATATACAGGAAAACACACCCACACAAGAACCCCCCGAACCCCAAGCCCAGAGGAGGAATAGACGTACATGCAAACACAGGGCGGGGAACACGAAATCACCACAACAGGCCACACAGCAACAACAGAACAGCAACACACAGGAAAACAGTCAACAAGACACCGAGACTGTAACTCACACTACCATCCCCCTCACCACAGAAGTAACACAGGCGCCACAACCTCTGTCACAAAGCGCAAATGCCGCTCCTAACAACACGCCAATACCCGCACAAGCGGCCGCTAACTACACAACAGCACCTCGGGCTGTCACACCCAACACCAACACACCACCTGGGGGAATACTGGAAACACTGTTCCCCCGACACACGACCGTTCAAATCCTTACCAAGGTGCTGACGGCCGTCACTACACTCATCACCCAGCTCATGAGCGCCGAACCCGGGCAATACTGGGCTGTCATACACACTGCCATCACAACACTCTTTCACACTCTTACATGAATAATATGCCACACCCGGCCCATAACGCAGACCCGCCCACACTATCACAGATCCTGTTCTGGAATGCAGACTCGATCCACAACAAAAGTTCAGAATTTGCCGCGTTCATGGAGCGCAAGGGAATCCTTGTCGCGCTACTGAGCGAGACTAAACTTAAACCGCACAAACAATTAAACTTTCCTGGCTATTGTGTCTATCGTACCGACCGACCGGGCGACGCCGTGGCAGGTGGAACTGCAATCGTCATACACAAAGACATTGAGCACACAAACATAGAGCTCCCTGAACTGGAAAAAATCGAGGCTACGGCCGTCAGAGTCAAGTTCAACGGAGCCTACCCCACACTGATATCGATATACAACAGCCCTGTAGGCATCTCAACACGCGATATCAGCACATTACTCAACATTTCACCGCGAGTAATAGTCGCTGGAGATCTGAACGCAAAACACCCAGAATGGAATTCACGCATACGAAATCCCAACGGCAAAAAACTGTACGAACATTCACTAGGCAGAAACTACATTATACTAGCGCCGACTGAACCGACGCACATTCCCTATCAGAGGGGACACAGGCCATACGTGATAGACATGGCCCTCATCAAGGGCATTACAGCGACACTCAACGTCGCCGTTGAAAACGATCTGCCCTCAACCCACCAACCTGTAATACTATACATTGAGGAAACACTGCAGCACACGGAACAACGCAAGATGTTGGACTACGGGCGTGCGAATTGGACATTGTTCAAGCAAACGCTTGATGGCCACATCCCACCTATACACGAAATTAACGAAACAGCACAAATTGACGAGGCAGTAGAAACCCTCACCAACGCCGTTCAGGGCGCAATGGCAGGCACCATACCTGATCGCACCTCACAACAACGCAGTGCGGCCCTGCCCCAGGAAATCCTGGGCCTAATCTCAATGAGGAATCGTCTCAGGAGACAATGGCAGCGCACCAGGCGCCCGTACTTCAAACGGCACATTAACAGACTACAGGGCATCATACACAATAAAATACAAACACACAGAGCACAACAGTGGAACCAAAAACTCGAAGGGCTGGACACCACACGACCTGGCGTGTGGCAACTAGCCCGCCACTTCACCAGGGAGAAAATATACACCCCAACGCTTCAAGGGCCTGACGGACCTGCATACTCAGCGGAAGGGAAAGCAGAATTAATGGCTCGAACACTCGCAGCGTCATTCACACCGAACCTGGTACCATCAGATCCAGCGTTCACACTTGCTACTGACCAAGAGGTTACACGCATTCTAGCCCAACCATCGCGCGACGACATTCGACATGCCAGCACAGCCGAAGTCTCCTGGGCTATAATGCATTCCGCTGCTAGGAAAGGCCCTGGTCATGATGGCATTCAAAACCGTGTCCTCCAGGAGTTCACGGATAAAGCAACTGACTACCTAACACACATAACGAATGCCATACTAAAACGCCAACACTTCCCCGCCTTTTGGAAGACGGCCAAGGTCCTGATGTTCAGGAAGCCGGGGAAAGACCACAGCCTCCCACAAAATTACCGACCCATCAGCCTTCTGAGCTCGCTCAGTAAGGTTGTTGAGAAGGTGATTCTCAAACGCATCACTAGGCACTGCATAACAAATGACATCCTGAGACCGGAGCAATTCGGCTTCAGGAATCATCACTCCACAACACAACAACTCCTACGGGTTGTTGAACATACAACACATGGCTTCAACATAAACAAAGCTACAGGGGCAGTGTTCCTGGACATCGAAAAGGCTTTCGACCGTCTACGGCACAACGGCCTCATCCGCAAAGTCAGCGACGCGGGATTCCCCGACGGGCTGCTGCGTCTAATACACTCATACCTCACAGACAGGAGTTTCAACACTGACGTGCAGGGAAAACAATCAACACGACACGGTATACACGCGGGAGTACCCCAGGGAAGCATCCTAGGGCCCCTACTGTTTAACCTCTACATAAACGATCTCCCAACCACACACAACACAATGATGGCAATCTATGCGGATGACACAGCCATCCTTGCGCAAGATTGGAAACCATCAAACATTACGTCACGCTTACAGACTGCACTCAGAGTGGCCGAGCCTTGGTTGGAGAAATGGCGTGTTGGAGTAAACGTCGACAAGTGCGAAGCCGTTCTGTTCACTAGAAGACCGAAGCAACTGCGCAAACACCGCTACTGCAGACCAATAACTCTACATGCACGCCCAATACGTTTCCGAGAGAAAGTCAAATACCTCGGTGTCTGGCTGGACCGGAAATTACTCTGGGGGGACCACATACAACACATGATCAACCGAGCTAGCGCGAGGCTCAAACAGCTCTATCCTATGCTCAACAGGCGTAGCACACTGAACAGAAGGGTGTCGAGGTCCATGTACACGACATCCGACCCCTGACGACGTACGCAGCTCCCGTCTGGGGATACGCTGCGCCTACACGCCTGCGCCGTCTGCAGCTCATACAAAACAAAGTACTCAAAATCATAAGCAATGCTCCACGATACACACGCATCGCGGACCTTCACCGGGAATACCGACTTGAGACTCTCACGGAGGTAATCCACAAACTCACCACAAGACTATACAGAAACTCCAGACATTCGCAGAACCCGTTTATTCTGAATCTGGGGAACTACGACCACAACCATAGATGGAAACATAAAAGACCAAAAGACATACTTGCAAGGACATAACATCTATGGCCAAGCACACGCAAACATAACGGCACAGGCGAGACCCTGTTAATCAGACGCATTTACTGGATATCCAGCTGAAATACACTGCCGAATAACTGGCACCACACAGGGAAGCCGTACCGTACACTGCATGCAAACAAGCTCCACACATCCCCCACACAGTGAGATGATCTATGGCCGACCTCCCACTACTGTATAACGATCTCGATTGTTCCAGGAATGTAGCAGCTGCAGCAACTGGGACACATCGCCATCGCTTGTCACGGTAATGATGCATGATACCTATACTAACAAATCCAACCTTGCATGAGCTATCGCAGCTAGTAAGCCACTACTGCTCTTACTACCCATCCCACTGTCGCTGAGGTTTTTTTCCCACGGCACGAGCCATGGTACTTTTTTCCCTCTGCTCTTCAAATCGCTACCCTCACTCGCGTTTCGTCCACTATCTACCACCTGATGGACCGTGTTAATGCGTTGTCTTACCAAGACGCACGGACAACATCACAGCCCAGCATCCTGTGATCCACTTACTAGACAACTAACATGTTTACGGAGGTGACAGTAGAACTTTTGGTTTGGTCACCACGTTGGTGCGGGCGTGGAGGGGCCGCATCTCTATTAGTCGTCCGAATATGGTTCGCAGACAGCGATCTAAAACTGTCACTGGTGTACTGTTCTCTAGAACGAATGTTCTGTCCTGTATTAAACTTAGTTCATTCCTACAGTTAATTTTATAAAGCCGAGACTACGATTTTATTAGGAACGTCCAGACTCGCTGCTTTATGACATTAATTTTTATTTCTTTCACTTTCACTACAGATCTGTTTCGGCTAAACCGTCATTATCAAATAACGTATGTATTGTCTAGATAAGCTGACGTACACTGTTGATTTAAAATAGTAATTAATTTGTTACGACATTAACAGCTTTGGAGCCACAGTCTCATACGTTTACCTCGTAGCTCCAAAACTGTGAAATTACTGTCATAACTTTTTAATTACTGCCTTAATTGAACAAATAGAGAACGACAGTCAAAATACTGTTACCAAAGATGTTATTTGTATGTTAGTCCATCTAGACTTTATATAATCGATAATGGCAGTTTAGCCGAAATAAATCTATAATGAAAGTGAAAGAAATGAAAATTAATATCACATAGCTGTGAATCTGGGCACTTCTTATAAATATGTAACATGCTGACTTTACTACGCTACAGGCCCTATGGAACCCAGAGTGTGTGGAAGGTTTATTGTGTTGTAGGCTGTGACGTACGGTCAGGCCTAACGTGTCGTCGGTACAGAAGCCTGTTCTTACTTCGCTGTTACGAAACTGTTCAGCTATTCAGCCAGAAACAGGTCCACGTTATGGTAGGGACAAATAGTGTTAGCTTCTTGCTCTTTCTGCAGTGTAATCTCACCAGTAGTATTGCGACTGAGTAATTTTGCAGCGAACGTTTTACCAGTTATTTGTGCAATGAAAACGTCGTTCAGTGCTACATGTCTAAGGATTCTTAGTTCATTGCAATTTCGTTCTGCTCTAGGGGAAGGCTGACTAATGTGTGAATCATAGAAAGGAAAAATGCGTTCTCTGGGTTCGTGGGAGGCAGAAATTATTGTAGATATCATTATCTGTGCAATAGTGAAAATTAATGCTAGTGTATATACTATTCAGTTATGTCAACGTAGTGACAGTGTCACTGAGTGATCTTCTAAATGACACAAAGATTTCGTCCATGTAGATACTATAATATTAAATTTTATTAGCTCTGACGGGGAATTTCTTAAAGTACTGCCTTTTGTCATGTTTAACAAAACTGTTAGCAAGCGTACTTGCTATACAAATGCGCGTGGCAAAGGCTTCCGGTCGTAAAAAAATTTCAGCGTTAAACTTGAAATAGTTATAGGAGAGTATCAGAAGTAATAACCTAATGACATCTTTAATTTCTTGTACATTAGGTTTTTGTGTTGTAGAAGATTCTCTTCAGTAATTTTAACAGTCTCATAAATGTGAATGTTAGTAAGTAAATTAACTACGTTAAAGGATACGAAATTACCATCATCAGGAATGGAAAAGTTTTTAATTTCAGCTGTTAGTTAAAGGGAATTTTTGACAGTGTAGTTTTCTTCAAAAACGTAATGTCCTCTAAATGGTGTATCTAATTTTTTGCCGATTTCATAGAAGCGCCACCTGTATAGTTAACACTGTCCACTGGAAGCGAAGGCGGCATGCAGTCGGGGGCGACGCTGGGTTCGTAGCGGCGGGCACCAGTTGTTGGCTACGGCGGGACTGCCCGGGAGGCACACTTACATTCGAGGGGCCACACGTGTCACGGTGGATGCAGCAGAAGGTCCGTAGCAGGAGTGACCCTGTCGCAGTTATGTGCACCACCTGTTCTAGTGTCTCGTGTACACGAAGCACCTCTGCGGACCGAGCTGGAAATTTCTCAGCTCGCTGGACTGTGCAGTTAATGATTTACAGGGGCTGTGCTTGATGCAGCCTGCCTGGCAGAGGAGTGTTGCAGGGTGGCGTCAGCGCCTGACGGCTTCTGCGACTGGCCAAATGAACTGGTGGTAAAAAAATCACAGCAACAAAAAAAAAAAAAATCATGTAGAGTAATGAAATTTCGGGAATACGTCTGTCTATATAGCATATTTAAGTGATTAACATCGCAGCATCACAGGGCAATGTAAGCGCGAAATAAGCCGTTGCAAAAGTGACATGCTGGTAAATTAATAACAGATGTAACGATCAGCATGTTGAATGCAAGCATTGAAACGGGCACGCATAGTGTTGTAAAGGTGTGCGATATCAGTTTGTGTCGCAAATGGCGGTGGTTTGGGGGTCAGTGAAATGCATGCTACTGGGCTCCTGGCTCGGGGCTGTCCCTGAAGTAACCGATTTTTAACATTTCGTTATGTCGCCGACTGCTGTTCAAGTTGCTGCTGCAGAAGAGATGTGATGCGCCAGAGCCGTACGCCAGACACGACTGCCTTCCCTCTCGGTAGCGCCACGTGACCGGTCGGAGCCCGGGCTTTCTGCAACCGTACATTCTCGCGGTCACCGCTCCCAGTAATCGTGTACAGGGATACATTTCTGCCAAGTCTTCCTGCGATATAGCTGGAGGAATATCCAGCTTCCCGTGGCCCCATTACACGACCTCGTTCAAACTCAGTAAGATGGTCATAATGGCGTCTCTGTCTCCTCAAAGGCATTCTTGGCTAAGATCAAATCACCACCTCCAATCTAGAAGGTAACTAACGCTCACGGCGTCTATTTAAAGCAAACCTGATTTTCACCCTCATAGTGCCGCTAGTAACACCACTCTTATGCGCCTGGCGCGAAATTTAAATAGACATTATTTTTCAAATATAAAAACACGCCTACCAACTTTCGTTTATCTCGCACAACTGCATGTAGTGTTGCGATTTTTTCCGTCGGTGTATGTTCAAGAATTCTGCAGTAAACGGGTGTTAACGATATTGGTCTGTAATTTTGCAGGTCCGTCCTATTACTGTTCTTATACACTACTGGCCATTAAAATTGCTACACCAAGAAGAAATGCAGATGATAAACGGGTATTCATTGGACAAATATATTATACTAGAACTGACATGTGATTGCATTTTCACGCAATTTGGCTGCATAGATCTTGAGAAATCAGTACCCAGAACAACCACCTCTGGCCGTAATAACGGCCTTGATACTCCTGGGCATTGAGTCAAACAGAGCTCGGATGGCGTGTACAGGTTCAACTGCCCATGCAGCTTCAACACGATACCGCAGTTCATCAAGAGTAGTGACTGGCGTATTGTGACGAGCCAGTTGCTCGGCCACCATTCACCAGGCCTTTTCAGTTGGTGAGAGATCTGGAGTATGTGCTGGCCAGGGCAGCCGTTGAAAATTTTCTGTATCCAGAAAGGCCCGTACAGGACCTGCAACATGCGGTCTTGCATTATCCTGCTGAAATGTAGGGTAGAGCCACGGGTCGTAACACATCTGAAATGTAACGTCCACTGTTCAGAGTGCCGTCAATGCGAATAAGAGGTGACCGAGACGTGTAACCAATGGCACCCCATACCATCACGCCGGGTGATACGCCAGTATGGCGATGACGAATACATGCTTTCAGTGTGCATTCACCGCGATGTCGCCAAACACGGATGCGACCATCATGATGCTGTAAACAGAACCTGCATTCATCCGAAAAAATGACGTTTTCCCATTCGTGCACCCAGGTTCGTCGTCGAGTACACCATAGCACGCGCTCTTGACTTGCAAACGTCGTCGAACTGTTCGGCAGATGGTTGTTGTCTCTCAAACGTCCCCACCTGTTGACTCAGGGATCGAGACGTGGCTGCACGATCCGTTTCAGCCATGCGGATAAGATGCCTGTCATCTCGACTGCTAGTGATACGAGGCCGTTGGGATCCAGCACGGCGTTCCGTATTACCCTCCTGAAAGCACCGATTCCATATTCTGCTGACAGTCATTGGATCTCGACCAACGCGAGCAGCAATGTCGCGATACGATAAACCGCAATCGCGATAGGCTACAATCCGACCTTTATGAAAGTCGGAAACGTGATGGTACGCATTTCTCCTCCTTACACGAGGCATACAACAACGTTTCACCAGGCAACGCCGGTCGTGTTTATGTATGAGAAATCGGTTGGAAACTTCCCTCATGTCAGCACGTTGTAGGTGTCGCCACCGGCGCCAACCTTTGAAAAGCTAATCATTTGCATATCGCAGCATCTACTTCCTGTCGGTTAAATTTCGCGTTTGTAGCACGTCATCTTCGTAGTGTAGCAATCTTAATAGCCAATAGTGTAGTGTATATAGGAGTCACGTGGGACTTTGCGTTAGGCGAGAGATTCACGATAAATGCAATCTAAGTAAGGGGCCAATGCCGTAGAGTACTGTTTGTGAAACCGAATCGGTATTCCGTCAGGACCTGGCGACTTATTCGTTACGAAATCTCCCAGCTGCATCTCTAGGCCAGGGATGTCTATTACCATGGTGTCGACATGAGAGTTGGACGACTGTATGTTTCTACGATCCTCCTGCGTGAAATATTTCTTAAACATGAAATTTAAAACTTGAGCATTCCTTTTGTTATTTTCTACTAGCACACCAGGCTGGTCAACGACTGGGCAGAAGCTTCGCCCTACTTAGCGGTTTTACGTAGGACCAGAATAGTCTCGCGATCCCTTCAAGATAATTTGTTAAGGTATGACGGTGACAGCTTTATGCTCGAGCATCGATCTTTCCACAGACGCACGAATCTCTACTAACCTTTACTTGTCGTTAGCCCGCTCTCTGTTGAACTGAGAGTGCAACAGTCTTTGCTTCCTCTTCATTTTCCGCAATGGATCTTTTCCATCCTTCAATCACTTACTAGGCACATACTTTTCCACAGTACGATTTACAATCTGTTCAAACTTCCCCTATAATTACTCTACATCCATCATACTGGAACTAAATAATGTCCATTCACTGTCTGAGATTCTAATAACCGCTTTTCTGCTCTTTCTAGCAAAACTACTCTCCTAGCTTTCTTGATTGATTTAATAACTTAAGTAACCATCGTCACTACGATGACGTCATTATCACTAACGCCTGTTTCTGTAGTGTCACCGTCGATGAGTCCAGGCATCTTTGTAGCTACATGCTCTAAAATACTCACATCAAAAAAAGTTTTGCATCATCTCTGTTCCTAGAGTTCCGGAACCTGCACAGAAAATTGGAATGAAGATCAACATAAACATCGTTTCCACCCTTTTTATTGCTCATAAAAACCACACATTGCATGTTGTACCACCACACAGCGAGACCTTCAGAGGTGGTTGCCCAGATTGGTGTACACACATGAACCTCTAATACCCACTACCACGTCCTCTTGAATTAATACACGCCTGTATTCGTCGTGGAATACTATCCACAAGTTCATCAACGTAGATCGCCCCACTCCTAACGGCGATTCAGCGTAGATCACTCAGTGTGGCTGGGGGGCCACGTCGACCATGAACACCCTTCTTCAGTCTATCCCAGGTATGTTCGATAGGGTACATGTCTGGACAAAAATGGTTCAAATGGCTCTGAGCACAATGCGACTTGACTTCTGAGGTCGTGAGTCGCCTAGAACTTTGAACTAATTAAACCTAACTAACCTAAGTACATCCCACACATCCATGCCCGAGGCAGGATTCGAACCTGCGACCGTAGCGGTCGCCCGGCTCCAGACTGTAACGCCTAGAACCGCACGGCCGCTCCGGCCGGCACATGTCTGGAGAACATGCTGGCCACACTAGTCGAGCGATGTCGTTATCCTGAAGGAAGTCAGCCACAAGACGATGGGGCCGCGAATTGTCGTCCATGAAGACGAATGCGTCGCCAGTATGCTGCCGATATCGTTGCACTAAAAATTAAAAAAAAAAAAATTTAAAAATCGGTCGGAGGATGGCATTCACGTATCGTACAGCCGCTACGGCGCCTTCCATGACCACCAGAGAATACATTGGCCCCACATAATGCCACCCCAAAACAGCAGGGAACCTTCATCTTGGTGCACTCGCTGGACAGTGTGTTTAAAGGGTTGAGCTTGACCGGGTTGCCTCCAAGCACGTCTCCGACGATTGTCTGGTTGAAGGTATGTATGAGACTCATCGGTGAAGAGCACGTGATGCCAATGCTGAGAGGTCCATCCGGCATGTCGTTGGGCCCATCTGTACCGCGCTGCACGGTGTCGTGGTTGCAAAGATGGACCTCGCCACGGACGTCGGGAGTGAAGACGTGCATCGTGCAGGTTACTGTGCACAGTTTGAGTCGTAACACGACATCCTGTGGCTGCACGAAAAGCATTATTCAACATGTTGGCGTTGCTGTCGGGGTTCCTCCGAGCCATAATCCGTAGGCAGCGGTCATCCATTGTCGTAGTAGCCCCCGGGCAGCTTGAGCGAGATATATCATCGACAGTTCCCGTGTCTCTGTATCTACTCTATGTCCGAACAACATCGCTTTCGTTTACTCCGAGTCGCCTCTACACTTCCCTTGTTGAGAGCCCTTCCTGGCACAAACTAACAATGCGGACCGCTGTATTGACGGTCTAGGCACGGTTGAACTACAGACAACACGAGCCGTGTACCTACTTTGTGGTGGAATGACTGGAACGGATCGGCTGTCGGACCCCGTCTGTGTAATAGGCGCTGCTCATACACGGTTGCTCACATCTTTGGTCGGGTTTAGTGACATCTTTGAACAGTCAAAGAGACTGTGTGTGTGATACGATATCCACAGTCAACGTTTATCTTCAGGAGTTCTGGGAACCGGGGTCATGCAGATTTTTTTTTTTTTTATGTGTGTATTTGCATTGTATGTGCGCTCTCGAACTAACTGCTCAAGACAGTTTTCGAAAAAACGTGTTCAACAGTACTTCGCAAGGCTACTTATGTGGAAACCTTGTAACGAATCCACAGGTGTCCTAGTCTACGCTCGGAACTAATACTGCACGATTTGGGTGCTTCCGCACTATTGAGTGTAGACTTTCTTTGAATAACTCTGTCTCGACGGAATCGGGAGGCCGGTAATAACATCCAACATTACCTTCTTTTCACCTAGACCTGTCATACATTACCAGATAACTTCACAGCCACACTCAAATCCGACTTGAGTAGAAACAACGTTTTTGTCGCAATCGGTAAACGCTTCCCCTTCAGTGGCGTTGAATATGTCTTTTCGATACACGTTTCACGAATCGGCAAACATTTCAGAGCTGTATACTTGGAGTCTCAGACAGCTCTCGGTCCCGAGAATAATTTGAGTGTGACTAATTTCCGAGAGGGTAGTAAAGGCGAAATATTAGGGCTACGCGATGTCTGTTCTTTCTGACATGTTTGAATAAACAGACAACACGCTTTCATATAGCTGATTCGCCTCTAGGAGCAATGAATCTACCACACTGAGTGCGGGCGCACAGTTGCGTTCGACCTGCCGCGGGAATCTCAGAGTAGGGAGAGTGGAGGGCACAGCCGGGGACTGCCGGTAGGGGGCGTGGGCGGGCTCGGGGGGTGCCGAGGCAGCACTCGGCGCCGCGTCCGGCTGCCACAGTGGTTCACGCGACGGCTAGTCAGCAGGAGACCCCGGGTTCGAGTCCCAGTGTGGCATACATTTTCCCGCATCGCCACTGATTCCGCGTAAGGTCCCAGGGCAGCTTACCTTAATAGTTCCTTCCGTTTCCTTTCTCCTCAGTTCACCTTCAGTGTACATAAAAAGGCGAAATAGCGTGCTGCTGTTTGGCGTAGCGAAGATGAGCCGGAAGACACAGACGACCTCCTTATACAGGTTGCACGAGAAATATTAGGCACTGACATAGGTAAGGTAGACATTGATAGGAGTTATTGGATGGTGCGTAGATTATAAGGTGCTTCGAAATCTCGTCTAATAATTGTCAAGTTTGTCTCACACCGAAAAAGGACGCAGATCTTCAGCCACAAGAAAAAAAAATTAGCAAGGACAGGGCTTGCAATAAGACAAGGTCTTACAAAGTACCGTCTAAGGATTTAAAACAGCACCACACCCCATTTCAGCCTTCAGAATGTACGAACTCTGGACGGCAGCGTAATTAAGACAGCCCCTGAAAAGAATGCATTTACAAACGTGTCAGGACTGAACAGCATTAAGAGGAACTACGTTAGCCAAAGCGAAACCTTAACGCCTCTCACCTTAATTTAATACTAATCTTTTGCAACATCTCTCCTCCTCTGAATACTATCTTGAAATTGTATCAACTCTGCAACTATCTCTGTTTCTGTGCCTTTACCTATTGTTCTTGTAACTGTAACTCCGCAATTGTCTTCCTACTAGTGTCTTCGACTGTTACCATCAACTGTAGTATTACTTAATCTGACACTATTTGCCTGAAATTCTTTACATTGTACGCTATGGCACAACTGCAGTTATTGTTATTTTCCTGGTTACCTTACTCGCTCACCTACTCAGTTTAAACTGCCGACAGAAATATCGCAATCACTATTATTGTAGTAATTTCCAACTTGTTAGCATTCTTCGTTAATTTTATAGCGAACTGCTTTTCATCCCCTGTCACAGAGGACACGTCGTATCTGTAGTCGTCGTTATTCTCAACGGTACCCCTTCACGACGAATACTCTCTGCTCCCCGCTACTCCGTATTGTAACTAGGTTTTCTCTGTTGCTGCTGGTCAGCTGTCAGGATGAGCATTACTGGAAAGGGCATTTGATTCTAAAGCATTATGTCAGGGTGAAAAACACTAAATAAATTACTTTTCCTCTCTTAACATTTGTGCAGGGTGGGTTCTTCCTTGGCTCAGGTATGAGGTAGAATCAAAAGGCATTTTTACATAAGATAACTTTTATCGAAAGTTTTGTACAATGGTTTCCTTACTGGATTGTTTTGACTGTGAGAGCGGCAGCTGTGTCGTTTGAAAAGCCTTCTGCTTGCGTGAGCGGCGGAGTCTGATTACGCACGGTGGTGTGTATCTCGTGTCGCCGTTTCGCCCAGTTGACTGGAGACGCGCATCGCAAGGTGGCCCGTTTAATTATTGAGGACGAAGCTGTGAATCGGACGGTGATACCTCGGATGTGGCGTCCCAGTGTTTCTCTTCTCTAAGCGGCCGCGTGTGTCGTGTGTCGGCCAGCGGAGCGGCGCGGCGGGAGAAGGCCAGTGTCCCAGACTCGAACAACGGACTCCCGCTTGCCAGTCTTCGGCTGTCAGATCTTCGTCCCAGGTCACACGTGACTGCTGATGTGAGGCCGTCTCCTTCCCGTCCTCACCAGTCACTCGAGTACATAAAAATCAGGCCTCAAATACCTTCTAACTTCTGTCTTCTGGCGCCGAGGCTGCTGCTCGCTATTCCATTACAGCAGCGGACTCGGTGCTTCTGTGTACGATGTAGTCTCTTCCTGCATGACGATCTTCAGCACCGACTGTACCGGAACTGAACTGAAAGCTACTACTGTCGGGCCCACTGCGTCTCGCGTATTCATTCACTTCAGTTTACTGGAGGTGAACGACTTCACGGTCATTGCCTCTTCTGTTACGTCGAAAAGCTTCGCGAAGAATCTTCTTAACGTCGGTCATTGGCTCTCGGAATGTAGGCGAGGGCCTTTGATCACATGTGACAACTGAGAAACACGTGAGCCGTACGGGCGATGCCCTAACGGCTGAATCGACAGCTTCTGCTTATGTGGGGAGGGCGATGGCTTCCGAACGTGCTGACTTCACGGTCATTGCCTCTGCTGCTCTGCCCGCTGTTTGCCAGTGTGTAACTCTTCTAAGCTAAACTAAGTTTTTCATTTTTTTTCTAATTTCTACTTCACTTCACATTGATTTCACTAATTTATTTACCTATCAGAAACACTCAACAGTATTTGCGCTGCTCTCCGCGCACTGTTCTAGGGAAGCGTAATGCCGTCACTACACGGACGGTGTTGCGAACGCCAGTGTTGAGTGTGCCAAGTTGAAAGTGGTGCTGACCGCCCTGAAACGATGTGACTCGTGCACACAGCACGTGCGCCTCAGTGTGGTACACGCGATCGCAGCGCTCACCAGCGGCAGCCGTCGGCTGCATCTGGGTCACACATCACCCGGTTGTCCGCCCCCGGTAGCTGAGTGGTCAGCGTGACAGACTGTCAATCCTAAGGGCCCGGGTTCGATTCCCGGCTGGGTCGGAGATTTTCTCCGCTCAGGGACTGGGTGTCGTGTTGTCCTAATCGTCATCATTTCGTCCCCATCGATGCGCAAGTCGCCGAAGTGGCGTCAAGTCGAAAGACTTGCACCAGGTGCGCGGTCGGGAGGCCCTCGTCACACGTTTCTCTCTATCACCCACTTTACAAAATGGATGGGTGTAAAATTCTTAAGCTAGCGCTATCAAAACGCGCCTTTGCTCTCTTGTCCATGTGAGAGTCACGTTGTTCTGCCTTTAGTATCCGTGGACATGTTATAAGGCAGAAAGAGAAGTGTCAAGTCCAGTCAGAAAGGACATCAGCTTCTAAAAGTTCCGTAACAAATAGCGCGATTCAAAGTCTTATTTTATAACTGTTCCTATTCAGCAGCAGAATCTTCACAACATGTGAAATAAGAAAACTTATAACGACAAAGTGTGAAATATCTTACTGCAAGTAGTGCAATCTGTCTTGTAGATTAAACCATTCGAACAAACTCCTTCCTCAGATGGAACGTACTTATACTTACGTAACATCGAATATTAGAGAATATACTTTTATTGCACTGAAAAGAAAGTATCAGATCCTAATAGAAAAAGCGAAGACTAGTAATAAAAATATTTGGATCTGCTGAGGCGCAAACAAGAATCACATTACCAGCTACCTCGGCGCGCGCTTTAGATCGGTGGCGACCCCGTGTACATATACGGCCCGGCAGCGTTAATTTTTAGACAAATGTTTTAATACCGTAAAGAATACAAAAGACGATAGCTTCTTCCGAAACACAACGCTATAGAGTAAATAATATTAACATATGAACGTAAGTCAGGATTCTTCTGCAAACATGGGAACCGAATGCCTGTTCATGTGAATGTATGTTCCTCTACTGCTACCCCATAATGCGCAATGAATCTGTAGAATTTAAGAATTATTCTCACTTTGTGTTTCTACTAAAGGATAGAAGTTTTCTTTAAGGACTGCGTTGAAACTTAACAAGTCTTTGCAACACGATGAATGTTTAAAAAGTAACAAGAAATTTACAATTTCGTGTGTTGTACTAGTCCGATTTGCACCACATTTTTTGTCACTGCCTTAGTAAACGTGTCTGAAAAGTATGCGTACAATGTTATACACATTGGCTATTTGCTCTATTGTCTGCTGTCAAAAAGGATACATGTGTTTTGGTAGCATCAACGATTATTTGTTTTGTGTAAAAATATATTAGAAAATCTTTAACAAAGTTTGTTTTAAGAATAAAGTGTATGGAATTTTAGAAAAGTTAAATACTCCTTTTGGTGAGTCTATTATGAGTAAAACTGGTATAAACATGGAAAATGGATTTTTTGTTTCACGGCAATAAGTAGTTTCCGTAATGTCGGCACTATTTTTTGGTTCATGTAAAAGTCCTCCATCGTTTGCGGAAGGATCGATTTTATGAAATTGTCTACGACGACGGGTTTCCTCCCAAAATTACTAGTTTTCCTTCGTGGCGATCCCTGTAAACCACGCGGTTTATTTTCGCGTTCCGTCCTTAAGCGTCCTGTTGTGGCGAGGCTGACGTTTCCATAAATTGGAGCCCTTTGCTTGGAACGGTTAACAGTAGCCAACAGTTCTTTTCGTGTCACCTCCTTAACACACGCTGTAACATAACATTACAGACGATCGAACGCTCGTTAAATCTACACCTACATCCATACTCCGCAAGCCACCTGACGGTGTGTGGCCGAGGGTACCTTGAGTACCTCTACCAGTTCTCGTATTGTTCGTGGAAAGAAGGACTGTCGGTATGCCTCTGTGTGGGCTCTAATCTCTCTGATTTTATCCTCACGGTCTCTTCGCGAGATATACGTAGGAGGGGGCAATATACTGCTTGACTCGTCGGTGAAGGTATGTTCTCGAAACTTCAACAAAAGCCCGTACCAAGCTACTGAGCGTCTCTCCTGCAGAGTCTTCCACTGGAGTTTATCTATCATCTCCGTAACGCTTTCGCGATTACTAAACCATCCTGTAACGAAGCGCGCTGCTCTCCGTTGGATCTTCTCTCTCTCTCTCTTCTATCAACCCTATCTGGTACGGATCCCACACTGCTGAGCAGTATTCAAGCAGTGGGCGAACAAGCTTACTGTAACCTACTTCCTTTGTTTTCGGATTGCATTTCCTTAGGATTCTTGCAATGAATCTCAGTCTAGCATCTGCTTTACCGACGATTAACTCTATATGATCATTCCATTTTAAATCACTCCTAATGCGTACTCCCAGATAATTTATGGAATTTACTGCTTCCAGTTGCTGACCTGCTATTTTGTAGCTAAATGATAAGGGATCTATCTTTCCATGCAGCACATTACACTTGTCTACATTGAGATTCAATTGCCATTCCCTGCACAATGCTTCAGTTCGCTGCAGATCCTCCGGCATTTCAGTACAATTTTCTATTGTTACAACCTCTCGATATACCACAGACCATCCGCAAAACGCCTCAGTGAACTTCCGATGTCATCCACAAGGTCATTTATGTATATTGTGAATAGCAACGGTTCTACGACACTCCCCTGCGACACAACTGAAATCACTCTTACTTCGGAAGACTTCTCTCCATTGAGAATGACATGCTGCGTTATATTATCTAGGAACTCTTCAATCCAATCACACAATTGGTCTGATAGTCCATATGCTCTTACTTTGTTCATTAAACGCCTGTGGGGAACTGTATCGAACGCCTTGCGGAAGTCAAGAAACACGGCATCTACCTGGGAACCCGTGTCTATGGCCCTCTGAGTGTCGTGGACGAATAGCGCGAGCTGGGTTTCACACGATCGTCTTTTTCGAAACCCATGCTGATTCCTACAGAGTAGATTTCTAGTCTCCAGAAAAGTCATTATACTCGAACATAATACGTGTTCCAAAATTCTACAACTGATCGACGTTAAAGTTATAGGTCTATAGTTCTGCACATCTGTTCGACGTCCCTTCTTGAAAACGTGGATGACCTGTGCCCTTTTCCAATCGTTTGGAACGCTACGCTCTTCTAGAGACCTACGGTACACCGCTGCAAGAAGGGGGGAAGTTCCTTCGCGTACTCTGTGTAAAATCGAACTGGTATCCCACCAGGTCCAGCGACCTTTCCTCTTTTGAGCGATTTTAATTGTTTCTCTATCCCTCTGCCGTCTATTTGGATATTTAACATTTTGTCATCTGTGCGACAGTCTAGAGAAGGAACTACAATACAGTCTTCCTCTGTGAAACAGCTTTGGAAAAAGACATTTAGTATTCCGGCCTTTAGTCTGTCATCCTCTGTTTCAGTACCGTTTTGGTCACAGAGTGTCTGGACATTTTGTTTTGATCCACCTACCGCTTTGATATAAGACCAAAATTAGGATTTTCTGCCAAGTCAGTACATAGAACTTTAGTTTCGAATTCATTGAACGCCTCTCGCATAGCCTTCCCTTCTCACACTACATTTCGCTTCGCGTAATTTTTGTTTGTCTGCAAGGCTTTGGCTATGTTTATGTTTGCTTCCGCAGCAGTTGCGGTACCACGGTGGCTCTTTTCCATCTCTTACGATCTTCCTTGGCACATACTCATCTAACGCATATTGTACGATGGTTTTCAACTTTTTCCACTGATCGTCAACACTATCTGTACTTGAGACAAAACTTTTGTGTTGAGCCGTCAGGTACTCTGAAATCTGCTTTTTGTCACTTTTGCTAAACAGAAAAATCTTCCCACCTTTTTTAATATTTCTATTTACGGCAGAAATCATCGATGCAGTAACCGCTTTATGAACGCTGATTCCCTGTTCTGCGTTAACTGTTTCAAATAGTTCGGGTCTGTTTGTCACCAGAAGGTCTAATATGTTATCGCCACGAGTCGGTTCTCTGTTTAACTGCTCAAGGTAGTTTTCAGATAAAGCACTTTAAAAAAATTTCACTGAATTCTTTGACCCTGACACCCGTTATGAATGTTTCAGTTTACCGGGTGATCAAAAAGTCAGTATAAATTTGAAAACGTAATAAACCACGGAATAATGTAGATAGTGAGGTAAAAATTGACACACATGCTTGGAATGACATGGGGTTTCATTAGAACAGAAAAAAACGAAGCTCACAAAATGTGCGACAGATCTCTTGCGCGCGTCGTTTGGTGATGATCGTCGTTTGGTGATGATCGTGTGCTCAGCCATCACTTTCGTCATGCTTGGCCTCCCAGGTCCCCAGACCTCAGTCCGTGCAACTATTGGCTTTGGGGTTACCTGAAGTCGCAAGTGTATCGTGATCGGCCGACATCTCTAGGGATGCTGAAAGACAACATCCGACGCCAATTCCTCACCATAAACTCCGGACACGCTTTACAGTGCTGTCCACAACATTATTCCTCGATTACAGCTATTGTTGAGTAATGATGGTGGACATATTGAGCATTTCCTGTAAAGAACATCATCTTTGTTTTGTTATGCTAATTATTGCTATTCTGATGAGATGAAGCGCCATCTGTCGGACATTTTTTTAGCTTTTGTATTTATTTATTTATTTATTTATTGTTCTAATGAAATCCCATGTCATTCTAAGCATGTGTGTCAATTTGTGCCTCCCTATCTACATTATTCCGTGATTTATTCAGTTCTCAAATTTATACTGACTTCTTGATCAAATGGTTAAAATGTCTCTGAGCACTATGGGACTTAACAGCTGAGGTCATCAGTCCCCTAGAACTTAGAACTACTTAAACCTAACTAACCTAAGGACATCACACACATCCATGCCCAAGGCAGGATTCGAACCTGCGAGCGTAGCGGTCGCGCGGTTCCAGACTGAAGCGCCTAGAACCACTCGGCCACCTCGGCCGGCTGACTTCTTGATCACCCGGTATATCTGGCAAACTAAAATCTCCACCCAGAACTGTAACATGGTGGGGAAATGTACTCCGCAAATAGCTCCTCTACGTTTTCTGCAATTTTCTTGCAATGCATGGCGGTTGTCCAGCACTTCCAGTTACCGAAGTATATCAGTGAGTAGGGCCTACACAACGTTAACTGACTGACACTAGCAACTAAGACCTCACGAGCAGAAACGACGTATTGTACATCACTGCACGCCGATCTACGCCGCTAGACAGGTAACGGGCAACTGATTTTGGGTGCCCCTGTAGGCCAGTGGCATGGTTCTTCCGGAAAATGCCACTTGCCCCACGAAAAGCGCTGTTCGCTCTCGAGTTTACAGACAGACTATACCTTGAAACCAACATCAACTGAAAGCCAGTATGGCGTATGGCGAGTCTGTACTGAAGAAAGATGGCGTGCATGTGACGTACGCGGCGTTCTTCCATCTCGTTGGTCAACATTCAAACACACTTTCAGAATATCTGTCTTGCTAGATATTGCTCCGCACGTTTGGAAAGACTCCCCAGCGTGCGTTTTCCATGCCATGACGGCAGAAACTCGGCATTCTGAATGCTCTACGTTCGAATGAACAGTCCGTGTGCCGACGGCATAACCGACACGTGCCCTCAGTGCCAGGATTTCATCTGGATTAAGTCCGGCCCAAAGGGCCTCCCCTAAACAGCCGCCAGTTCCGCAAACTGGAAGCTGTATCAAAGTTGTTACCGTATCGTCACAGTCCAACACATGTTAGACTGTGTTGAAATTCAGTAATGATAAGAAATTCAAGTTTTTCTGGATATTAATATAATATGAATGTGCTTGAAGGTCTCTCGGGCATGCAGTTATGATTAAGTTATGCTCTGTGGAAAATTCTACCAGGCGGCTTCCTCTTTCATTTCTTAACCCCAATCCATATTCACCTATTACGTTTCCTTCTCTTCCTTTTCCTACTATCGTGTTCCAGTCACGGCGTAGCGTGCCATCATCGTCAGGTTACTCCTGTTTACTGACGTCCTAGGCTGGCGGGTGGTGTGGTATATATACCAGTCGCCTCTCAGCTCCACTGACTCCGCGTATGGACCGAGGGATGTGCAGGGCGCGGTGGTCCTTCAAATTTCAAAGCTTTTGGTTCAGCTTTCATCAAAAGTGCAACAATGAAAACCGCTATCAAAGGTTTCGAAGCTACTGGAGTATGGACCACGGACCCGTCCGTATTCACCAATGCAGACTTCCTCCCGGCAGACAAAACTGACATCGGACTTGATACAAATCCTGCTGTAACCGGTAAAGCTAGGATTGATCAAGACGATAGTATTAATCGACAAAATACCGCTAATATAGGTCATAGAAAAAAAGAGGGAAGTACGGATAAGTACACCTGATCAAAAGTTCAACAAGCTACAAGATCTACTAAAATCCTTCCACAAAACTTTGTAAGACAAGCAGAAAGTGTCTGAGGCATTGTGGGTAGAGGGAATCGAACAAAACTGGGAAGAACAAGTCGATAATGGAGAGAAAAATAACGGAGCCAATATTTCGTCTGGATCGGAAAACGAACAAGATAGTAAAGTATGTGGTCTAATAACTCAGATCCAAATGTATACAATTTTGGGACATATGAGGACATAGTACGGTAGTATTACCCATACTATGTAATCACCACACCAGACATAGAAAACAGCGTCGTAATAAATGATAACACAGCTGAAAATATGAATCTGCAACTCACAGTGGCCGGTAACAAATATGATAACGAGTAGAATCAGGGTGCGGGTACACATACACTTAACGTACAATCAGACGACTCCCCAGAATTTAAGCGTGAAGTACTGTCACACTTTAAGACTACTTGTCAGGTTCTAAAATCCAAATTAAACACGATTACACAGATGTGTGACGAGGAGACAAACCTAAAGGAAGTAGCAGGGTGGATTTTAATCTTGCAAGAGTATGATTTCTATGTAAAATACGTCCAGGGCCGACAAACACCTTAGCAAATTCTTTTGCCCGGTGTCCACATGGTGCAAACCCAAGTAAAACGAAGTTCGGGGCAGATGAAGACCAAACTGGTATGTACTACATAAGAGGACTTCCTTTTCAAAACTACATAAAACAGCTTTCTCAAACATTTCAAACGAACAGAACAAAGACCCAGAGGTGTTAAGGGTCAAACATAAGTGGAAAGATAAAAACTCAATTAACATTTGTCACCATTATTTGCTGAAGAATGACGTGATGTTCTACAGACGAGAGCCAAGTACAAGTTTATGGACATCATGTAGTCCAGAGGTTCCCAAAACTTTGTTTTTCATGCCCCCCTTCTGCTGAAAAGAAAACTTCCCTGCCCCCCCCCCCCCCCCCCCAAAATAAAAAAATAGAGATTTTTATAAATTATCTAGAAACTATTGAAAAATTTGTGATGGTGACGTCAAGTAACATGGTGGGCTGTTAATGTATCGAGTCACAGTTATTACGTCATCAGTCTAGTCTAGTGATTATAAGCCACTCCTAAAGCAAAGAAAGTCCTTGGTAAACAAGGAAAAATAGTTGCGACCTTTGCAGACTAGTGGATGGGGGCCGTTATTTTAAGTTGAGTACAGCTTATTACTTTCACTCATTATCAAAAATAGTCACTCAGTCACAGTGTTAACGAACATCACTGCTTTGTACGCCTATAGCGCTCCCCATTGTCATTGCGCATAGGTTGGCATTTATGTCAACGACGACAGTTACCGAACAGCGACAAAGGCTCAGTTCCCAGAACCAAAAAAGTAAAAATATATAAAAATAAGTTTTACGAAATAATTTTGCAGACTACACAGAACTTTAAAAAATATGAATATAACAACTTCCTTACCTTGATTATATTCCCTTGCTGCACACCATTTCTTCACCAGTATACGATTTTAGAACTACGCTTGCTATATCTAGGATAAACTTTCGCTGTGTCTTCATCCAGAAGAAATACTATTATTAGTTGAAATAATATACCACACGTTACATCAGAATCCATAAGGATGACACGCAGTATTTATATTTAAATCAGATTCACTATGTTTATTTTATATTCAGAACTTGTAAGGGGTGTCCCAAGAGTATATGTCTAACATATGATGACAAGAAGATAGAAGAAGTGGACGGTGTTAAATTCTTGGGATTACAGCTTGACAATAAATTCAACTGGGAGGAGCACACCACAGAACTGCTGAAGCGTCTTAACAAATCTCTGTTTGCAATGCGAATTTTGTCAGACATAGGGGATATAAAAATGAAAAAGCTGGCATACTATGCTTACTTTCATTCCATAATGTCATATGGGATTATTTTCTGGGGCAATTCATCAAGCCAAGCTAAAGTTTTCCGGGCACAAAAACGTGCAGTAAGAATTATATGTGGTGTGAACTCAAGAACATCCTGCAGAAGCCTGTTTAGGGAACTAGGGATACTAACTACAGCTTCCCAATATATTTATTCCTTAATGAAATTTGTCATTAAAAATATATCACTTTTTCAAACCAACAGCTCAATTCATGGAATCAATACTAGAAATAAGAATAATCTTCACAAGGATTTAAAGTCACTTAGTCTTGTACAAAAAGGTGTGCATTATTCAGGAACACACATTTTCAATAACTTGCCAGCAGCCATAAAAAGCTTAACAACCAATGAAATTCAGTTTAAGAGAAGCCTAAAGGATTTATTGGTGGCCAACTCCTTCTACTCCATTGATGAATTTCTGAGGAAAACCAACTGATTTGTATATAAGTACAACATAACTTCTGCACAATTTCAGTGCAGTAATGTGTTCACTGAAAATTTGTGTGTGTGTGTGTGTGTGTGTGTGTGTGTGTGTGTGTAAGTATAATCTAACTTCTGCACCATTTCAGTGCAGTAATGTGTTCATTGTAAATAAGTATTACAGCAGTTGTATTACATGTTTCTTACCTTATAAATAAATATAAAACTTTTTTATTTTAAATTCAGTGCAATAGTATTTGTAAAATGACTCTTAGTGTTCATTAAAAAATGACGATCATTCCACTTGGGACCTGTGGAATGGTACATTAGCTTATTTGTTTTAGTTTAAATATTTGTCATGTATTGTTGTTTTTCTGACATGTTCCACATCCTGGAGGACCTCCTCACTACGGATCAATTGGAATGAAAGTAAATCTAATCTAATCTAATCTATTGTTTCTTCGAAATAGTTTTTTGTAACTTTACAGTTTTACCTACATGTAAGGACAGTTAGGAGGAAAATAACAAGTTCTCTTATAATGTTACGTATTTATTATAAAAATATTATTTCCACACACATATGGCAAGAAACAAACAAATAAATCAATGTGAAGGATGAGCTTGCAAATTTTTGACAAGATTTTGAATTCTTGGCTGAATAGCAGAAACTGCGCAACGTAAATCATTGGCAATACTGAGTTTGCTTCTAAGCTTATTTTTTATCGCCACTATCTCTGAAAATGCTCTTTCGCACAAATAAGTGCTTGAAAATGGTAAATACAGTTTCAGTGGTTGTTCTGCTGTGCTGGGATACACCGTGAGATATTTCACCCAAAATAAAGGCTTATCCATCTTATTAAAGTCATACTTCGCTGCGGAATCATTTTTAATTTCTAAGACTTCCTCTTGTAGTCTGTCTGGCAACACATCCACGTCAATGTGAAATGGATCTGTCACTAACCTGTAATAAATTTTATCATCACAACTGTTATGGAAGAGGTTTATTATATCTGGAGCTGAACGATTGGAATTGCCTTCACTTAGCACACCAGCTAAAAAAGACGACGCCAACAGGTTGGATGATCAAGCTGGCAGGTTTCAGCAAATTGTAACAATGAACTGCCGCCTAAGAATGACCAAGTTATTGAGGCTAATTTTTCTAGTCCTGCAACCGCTAGATCGTACATTTATGGGTGCACTTAAGACTCACTACAGCGAGAATATTTGGCAGTGGATTCTCCATGAAAGCAAACCTGTTGGATCCTATAATATAGTGTGTCTCTTTGGCAAGGGAAGGAAATACAGTAGAAGAAGAATGGGTAGCTTTGAAGGATGAAGTAGTGAAGGCAGCAGAGGATCAAATAGGTAAAAAGGCGAGGGCTATTAGAAATCCTTGGGTAACAGAAGAGATATTGAATTTAATTGATGAAAGGAGAAAGTATAAAAATGCAGTAAATGAAGCAGGCAACAAGGAACACAGACGTCTCAAACATGAGATCGACATGAAGTGCAAAATGGCTAAGCAGGCATGGCTAGAGGACAAATGTAAGGATGTAGAGGCTTATCTCACTAGGGGGTCTTTGGCAAAGTTCTTTTCCTCTTTTTTCTTAATAATGGCTTCTAACTCTTTTTGTATAGCAAATCATTTGAAACAGTGGTCTCCCCCCTCTTCCGTTCTCGGGAATATGAACATCAGGGCAACATAAGGACCAAGGACCTCCTGCACTCAGCAAACAGATGACCATTACTAGAGACCCACACTCTGCAGCAGTCAGAGAACAAATTTGGCGTTTACCTCTGCTTGCAATTACTTGTGGTATCTTAGTCTGAACTACACTAAGGCCTGTTTTGTCAACGTTCCATACACGATCTTCTGGATATTTATGTTTCCAGTATTCAGCTTATAGCAAGTCGTAGAATGGAAAAAGCCTTTTGCTCGAGCATATGATGATCCAGTTGGCTTTCTATTTGAAAGCTTATCTTGATGACGTCGAAGAAAATGGTCAAGACAAGCCCTTCCAGCAATTTCATTTCTGAGGTTTGTTGCAATTCCATTCCTAACTGCAAGTTGGTAGGCCATTTTTCTAACATCCATACTAGTAAAAGCATAGAATTTTCGTCTCCATATACTGTAAGTAAACCACTAGTTCACTTTCTAGGGCTGCTGATAGAGCTGGTTTTCTTCCAAGCTTTTTAGTTTCAACATCTGCCATCTGTAAGGTATTAGCCTCATACACATACTGGCGCAGAGTTGTATTTGGGACAGCAAAATGTTTCGATGCTTGCTTTTTTAACTCCCATCGTTTTTCCTACAACAGCAGACACTGCCTCTCACATTTTGTTTTCATCCCACACCTGCCTTTTGGGGGTTCATTTAAGTGCCAGATTAGTCCTAGGCAGCTGAAAACAGAAATAAAAACATTTAACGGTCTGCTTATAATATGGACCCTGGGGTCCACATTAGAAGCACCAATGGGGGCCATATTACAGTCACTTACACCTTGTAAACTAGTGTAAACAGCTGTAAAATGCAATAATACCACACCTTTTACTCTATTTGAAACTGATGCCAATACTTACTAGGTTGTATGCATGGTGCTTGCATCTAAGTATTAACCAATAATGGTACATTAATAAAGTGAAATTCACATACCTCTCAAAGTTTTGAACAGGAGCTTGAAAAATATAACCTCACAGCCACTCAACCACTGTACTGACCTGCTTCCATTGCTCCTACAGGCCAGTGAGCATACTAGAACACTAGTTCCAGCTATCAACACTAGAGTTCAGCTAAATGTTATTAAGATATTAAGGGGGGGCATATTTGTTGCAGGGTCCATTTTACCACCACTTCCTCTACATGGTAATGCAAAGCCATTGAATCATTTGGATAAAGGTATATTTGCATTCACGTTGCTTGTAACAGCAAATCTGTTTGACAGGCTCATTGTCATTGTGAAAGAAAAACTAACAAGTAAAGTGAAAAACATTCACCATAAGCACAAATTCAGTATTTTGATGAATAAGGACTCAACTAGAAAGATAGGCAGAGGTTGGGAAGTACCAGCCACAAAATCACTTGAAGTTTGCCTTTTGGAAGAAAGTGTGCACTGACTGTAAAGTAAGCATTCATAGATATTACTACACATGTATTGATTATAGCATTAAGTTAAATATGTCCAAGCATATACATAATGTTTGCCAAGTAGAGAGTACAGAAGAAAATCCGTTTGAAATTTCTGAATTACCAGATGTACTAGTTACAATTACCAGATGTACTAGTTACAAATGTTGGAGGCATTTCTTTCATTAACGAGAGAGAAGAAAATTCTGAAGCCAGTCAGTTCCTGTGACACAGAGGTACTGGCAGAAATTGTTTCTGGTATGTCAGTTACTCAAGTTCAGCTGGTCAACAAAATGGTAACTTCATTGAAGGCTAGTGTAGGTGCTGTTCATGCCAGTAGTAGTATCTCTTTCATTAGTCCACAAAGGAGTCACAAGAGAAAACGTGCACCACAGAGGAGACTGTTTTCAGCAAAGAAAACAAATTCCTCAAGCTGCCTACCCATGGCAGTTCCTGATACAGAAGAAACAAAGTTAGTGAGAACACTTCTGGATGAAGGTTTACACCACATTATTCAGGAACATGTTGGCTTTATTCCGTGTCCTGCCAGCCAGTTTTAGGTTTTCCATTATTTCCCTAAATCAATCAAGGCAAATGCTGTAATGGTTCCTTTGAAAGGCCAAGGCCGATTTTCTTCCCCATCCTTGAAACCATCAGAGCTTTTGCTCTGTCTCTGACGACCTCACTGTTGACAGAATGTCAAATGTCGATATTCCTTCCTTCTTCACCAGCCTCTGATACGGCAGTTCTGCTGACACGTGGGATCACCAGAAACTGATGCGGCTTGTGCCACCAGCCTAGAATGCTAGCATCGCTGGGTCAATCCCCTCCCAAGCTGTGATGACTGTGATTGAGGCTCAGTGCACTGCTGGTGATGGCCGCACATTTGACAACCATCCCAAAATTACAACAGAGTGAGTTGCAATCAACAACTTGTTATATGTATTTATTTTTGATCTAGTAACACTAGTACAACTGTTAAACAGATTAAATATTTTCATATTCTAGCAAGGAATATACTAACACCTGATTGTTCACAATCAATTTTCCTGATAATGTAACTCATTTACCAAAAAATAAATTTTGCGAATAAATACTAATTTCAGTATCAGTATAAACACATGCAGTTGGAATTAGGAATGAGTAATTCTGAATGTAGCAATATAACTCAACTGAAAGCCTTTTTGGTTCCAATTTGCAGTATAATTTTACTTTTTTAAAAAAAGCCCTATTTCAAAAGTTATCTGTAACCAAATAACTCATATTCCAGAATGTTCTGTTTTTAACTGGTCATTATTTCCTAAATTTAGGCATATAGTTTTGTAGTTCTAATTGATCAGGGAACAAAAATGCCTATTTGTATTTGGAAACAGGTAATAATTTCAAACTTGTCATTAATGCTAGTAACACCCTGACACAGACACTAACAGATCAGATACCTAGTCTGCTTGCCTGCTGGCTGCAGATGCTGATTGATTGTCTGAATGAGGAGAGGGACCAAACAGTGACATCATTAGTCCCAAGGTCCAAAGTGGCAGAGACTGTGGGAGCAGCAAACCAACAGCACAATCTAGTCAATGGCAAAGCAAAACAGGCAAATGAAGATGCAGACGGAATACTTGGGTGGCAGGAAGAGTAAAGAACTGGAGGGAGGAAGGGGAAGATCATAAGACACCCCAATGGCGCTATGTGTGACATGGTGCTGGAATCGCTGCTAACCCACCCCAGTTCCCACTTCACACCATGACTGTGACACAATGGGGACGGGATGAAACAACTCAAAATGGGGAGGAAAACCTGACCAGCATGAAAGCAATGATGAAGGCCTTCCAAACTGAGGGCCTCTAATTGTGGAAGAGAATTCAGGTACTTAAATCTAGGGGACAAACCACTTTTATGATGAAAACCAAAGACAGATGTAAGTATGTAAGGTTGTCTGCTACTATCTGTGACAATGGAGAATGGAAGAGCGTATTTAGTGCTAAAGGCGAAATGATAGTAGAGTCTTGTAAAATATGGTTGACAGTGAGGGGTGGGGGAACAAATCATTATGGAGTAAGAGGCTATGATTCAACTTTGTATGACCAATACGAAGATAGCAGAGGATGGTAGATCCCCAGTGGGCCATGCGGCAAGAGTCCCCTTATCGCAATAAGTTTATTGGGCAGGGGGTTGGCCTCCAAGAGTCAGCTCAAGGCTGAGCAAAAAGGAATCTGACATGAAGCTGCAAACCCAGCACCAGAGAGGTCACAGAAAAGGGCTACACCCCCAAGCCACAGGATCAGCAGCTCATTACCTGGGATACCCACATGAGTGGGAACCCAAAGAAAGTCAATTGAACAACCAGCATGGTCAAGATGTCATAGACCAAGAAGAGGGAGGGAAAACCACTGTCTGATTGCCTCAAGGGCACTTATCGAGTCTGCACATAACATGGGTGAGAGAGGACTGTTTAACATACTAAAGAGCCTGGTAAATGGTCATTAGCTATGCAGTACACATGCAACATGTGGCAGGTAATAGATGGTGTTACTTGCCAGCAGAAGGCATGAAGGCACATCCCTTGTGATTAGCAGATTTAGAGCCTAGAGCCATTACATTAAAACACAACAGCAGCCTGAAACTCCCATAAAAGCTGGCAGAACAACAATGAAACAAAGACCCCCCAGGAGAGATCTCTCTGAATCTGGGATCAAGGAACTAACCAAGGGGAAGGAGGTGTTTGGAGAGAATGGGGAACAGGACAAAGAGGGAAGATAAAAATCGTGGCAAAGAGCAGCAAGGTGGAGCCCAACTGCTAAACTCACCTGAAGGGTGGGCAATGTCCTGGAGCTGCTAAAATTTAAAATAGAAAGGGTGTGAGGGGAAAGAGAAGATGGTGATGGCATAGGAAACAAGAAGCTTAGACTGTTGAACCAAAAGGGCAGCGAGTGGGGGACAACCCCAGCTTCAACCAGGAAACAATAGGGCTAGTGCAAAAGGTACTGATGATCAGACAGATACCACAATGGTGGACCTGATCCAAGAGGATCAGTATGGAAGGAGCAGCTGAGCCATAAATTTGGCAACCATGGACCAGAAGGGACAAAAACAAAGATGGTGAGGAGTCAAACAATCTGCACGCCCCCCCCCCCCCCCAGAGGTGTGGGAAAGGAAAGGAAGTGGAGGACATTGAGTTTATGGAGACAGCCAATCTCCAGAAGGCGGATATGGGGTGACTAAGTAAATTTCTTGTCAAAAAGAAGACCCAAGGAATGGAACTGGGGGATCACAATCAGAAATTGGGTCTCGAGATAGAGCTCCAGAAGGTACCGAACACAATATGGTGACACAAATGCACCACCCACAATTTAAGAGGAGAAAACTGAAAACTGTGTGAGAAGGTCCATGCAGAAGCATACCACATGGCACCCTGGAACTGTCACTTCACAAAGGCCACCAAGTGTTAAATAACTCAGACACAGAAGTTGTCCACATGCAGAGCAGGGGTGACCAACAGTTTGATGGAGGTCACAAGTCCTTTAATAGTGATGAGGAAAAGGATACTTAACACTGAAACCTGTGGAATGCCATCCTCCTGGGCAATGAGAGTTTCCTCATCCCAGGACTTATGTTCCTTCTTCTCTTTCATAGGTAGAGGAGGACAGAAGCCAGTGGCCAGAGAGGCAAGGGGATGGGGAGAGAGGCTTCTGCTAGTTCTATAAAGAGAGACCAGGCAACCTTGGTGGTGCTAGAGCTGATGGCTCCACGGCCGATGTGTACCAGCAGACACCAGAGAAGAGGCACTTCTCTGCTGGATGAAAGGAGCAAAGGGAGTTGTGTTCAGGGGAGAGGGAGAGAAGAGTGAGGCATCACTGGGGTAAGGAGGAGGAGGGGGAAAGGATGTATCAGAGTCAATGGTAGATGTTGTAGACACAAGGCGAAGCTGATCATATTTCTGAAGAGCACATGGCATAGGGGCTGTTGCTGGGAGTTCCAATGCTCCAGAATGACAAGCCACTACTCCTAGGCATACACAGGGAGGTAGCAGCTCGTGTATCAGAACTGTCATCCCTGTGTTTTCAGAGGACTCCATCAAAAGAGTACATTACACCCCAAGCACACGAAATGACTACTGTGCTATCTGTATAGCACAAAAAGGACAATGGCTTCAGGTAAAAAATGGAAGAGGTGGTAAGGCCACATGCCAAAGACTTCATGTATGGTGTTGTTCCCCAGCTGGCTCACACCATGGAGACAAAATTTAGAGGAGTTGAATCCCCAAAGAGGGACCAAAAACTCCAAAAAGGAAAGTGTAAAGCAAGAAGAATAATACTGTAAGGGATAGAAAAAAAAGATAGCCAGGCCAATGTAAACAAGGAAACAGAGATGTAAAGAAGGGGAAGAGGGGAAGGATTGAGGACAGGGATGGACGAGCACGGGAAAGTTAATGCAGATAGGATCCAATTACTAGAAGCCTCATGTGTTCCATGCACAAACTCACAAAATAATTGTGACCCCCTTCCACTGGGGAGTGGGGAGGGGGTATGGAGGGATGGAGCAGATATAGAAACATGATTCTGTGATGTCAAAGATAAACAAATCTTCATATCTGAGTGTTAATGGATTTGCTCCAAATACCCACTGGCCAACATGGAAACCTGCGGTACTGAGGTCATACTGGCCATCATGACAACTCTGTTTCTCATGCACCACCATCCAGCGAAGTAGACAACACTACCCAGTGCTGTTGACACCGTTACAGTCGCATGCTGTATTGCCATGCTAGGGGTCACGACAATGGACCATAGTGCACAACTACACACTGCTTACTCTAGAGCCCTGCAAATTAATATTAAACTGACTGAGCATATACTAATTCAGAGATGACTCACAATGCATTTCAATAATGTGCATAACAGAGAATCAGTTTCATACCCAGCGTGAAATGAAACGACAGTATGGCATTTCTGGCCAGGAGATCGTATGCAGGAGCAATCGGCTGCCTACTGCAAGTCTACATCAGTTGATACTGGTTTTTTTTTGCATCTAAACAAAAGGTAAAATGGTGATAAGCGCAACACAACACCCAACCTCTGAGAGGATAAATTCTCCAAATCGGCCAGGAATTGCACAAAGAACTTATTTGAGAGGAAATAGTGTCAAATTTAAATTTCCTTTGTTTCGTATATTTGCTGTAGTGTCCATTCTTGTCACACAACTGAATATTTGCGTCCCCATAGAGCTTATTCTTGGGGGGGGGGGGGGGGGGGGGGGGACTTAGTGTAATCTGAAGTCCCGATAATTGCGACATAATGTGAAATTTTGCATGCCAAAACACAAAAAATTCTATTCAAGTTTTCTTGATAGTGCAAAATTCGTTTTATAAAGACAGCTACTAGTTTCATCAGTGTCTATTGTCACAATAAAAGAATAATTAAAAGTTTTTAAATTCTATTTAACTAACACATTTCATATTGTTAACTAGTTAGAGGTGATCAAGGCATAAATTTTTGGAGTTATAAACATTTAAAGCCTGACCAAACACTAAAGTAAATTCTCTAACAGCAACGTAATTACTAATACATTCTTCTGTCATTGTATCTGTAAATCAGTACAAAAACAACAATAACGGCACGTAAGACCTTCGTGTTGTTTTTGTTTACATATAGCCAATCTCATGTCCTTGACAAATTTAAAACTTAATTATTCTTTTGAAACTGATCATGAGTGAGAAATGTCGAAGCTGTTATAGCGTTGTGAGTAGAGGGATTTGTTGCTAATCTTGTAGGAAATATTTTCATTGGGGGAGGGAGAGGTGGGGGGAGATGTAGTGGGGAGAATGTTGGGAGAACAGAAGAGGCTCTCTCCTGGAACTGCAGAGTATGCGAGGAACATATTGATTGGGCTACAGGAAAGGAAAATCTGTGCCCTTGAGGCACAGTTGAAAGAAGGAACTGATAAGGATCAAGAGAGCTAGGGAGTAGGAGGAGGGTGGTTGTGGACTGGCAGCTTGTAGGAGGATAGGAAGAAAGAGAACATGATCTGATAGTTTTATCATCAACCCCAAAAACATGTGTCTACCACTGCCAGAGCCTCTGGTAGAAAGAGGAGCAAGAAATGTGCAGCGCACTTCAACTTAGGCCAAGAAGCTTAGAAATATACAAAATGTTAGGAAGAAGAAAGTGCTGCTGCTAGGTAGTAGCCATGGGTGAGTTGTTGGCCCCGAGTTACAGGAAAGTTTAGGTGCAGCATACCAGGCCACCAGTATCTTCCAGCCAAATGCAAGGGCTCAGTTATGTGATAGAGGACTTAGGGTCTTTACGTAAGGACTTTATGAAAGAAGACCATGTAGTGATAGCGGGTGGGGTGGGAAACAGTTTGGACAGGGATGGGGCATATGACATAGGTGGTGACCTGGGCAAGATAGCTTCCCTGACTTGTGGCACCAATGTACACTTTGTTGAGCTGTTCTGGTGTCACGATTGGCCACACCTTGATGGAGATGTGAGGCAAATCAATGCGGGGTTAGGGGTGGCTCTGAGGGTAGCCAACTTTGCTCACGTTTCTCTGGTGCCCGTCAGGACTATCGACAGATGGGGTTTCACTAGGTGTGGCCTATACCTAAACAGGACTGACAAGGGAAGATTGGTACAGCTGATTCGTGAAAGTATAGGGGGTGGATCTCGGGCCACACATGGTCAAATACCTGTTGTCATCAGTATGAGAGGTAGGTCTTTTTAGGATAAATCTAGACAACTGGTTCCCCTGCCTAAAGAGTATCTCCAGCAGTTTGAATTAACAGGGCTTGATATCACCAAGATATTAATAATTTTGTGTGTGTATAGATCTCCCAGTGATAGTGTGGACACTGTTTTTCAATAAATTAAAAGAATTTCTAAATAAAGTCTCAAGTACAAAGCTCAGCACAATTCTGTGTGGGGACATTAAAATCAACATGAACATCGTAAATGAATCCAGCAGCACCCTCACAAATATACTTCAAAGTTTTGGCCTGTCCCTATTGGTCAATAGTGGAACAAAGGTTACTACAATGACTTCATCAGTAATTGACCATGTGGCCACAAATATGGACAGGGAAAAATGTGATGTAGCTGTAAAAGATCTCGGATTATCAGACCATCTCTGTCAAATAACAACAGTAAAATGAGACATCAAATCATTCCCTAAACTACAAGCCTACAAACGACACCCATCAGAAATGAAAATAAAAGATTTTTCAAAGGAACTAGCAAAACAATGCTGGGATGAAGTGTATAAGGAAACCAATGTGAATAAGAATCCACATTATTTAAATTGAACTTTGAAAAGGCATTTCCAAAAGTATGCATGTCTGTATCAATGTCACACAAAAGTAGATGGATAACAGCAGGTATTAAGAAGTCCTCCCAAACACTTAAATACCTCACTTCCATGAAAAAGAGTCACAATGATCCAGAATTCTTAAATTTCTATCATAGATACAAAAAGATCTATAGGAAGGTGCTGATAGCTGCAAAAAAGTCGTTTAATGACATAGTAATATATAATGCAGGGAATAAAAGCAAGGCAGTCTGGGATGTTATAAAAACGGGAACGGGGAGAAGCAAAGAAACACAGAATAACATACTGCTGAGGGAGGGGGATAAGGTAATAAATAAGCCACAACACTTATCAAACTATGTAAATGAGCATTTTTCAAGTATGGCAGGGAAGTTACAACAAAAATTCCCCAAAACAAATATAACCCCTGTAAATAATGTTCCACTAAATACAATGATGTTACTTCAAATCACAAATAATGAAGCCAGTAAAACTGTTCAAAAATTAAAAAATTAAAAGTCAGTAGGCTTAGATGAAGTACCAATGTGTGTACTAAAACAATGCGTAGAGGTTATACAAGGTCCCTTAATACACATAATAAATGAATCCTTTACATCAGGGACATTTCCAGAGCAGTTAAAACAGGCAAGAGTTGTGCCTTTGGTTAAGAAAGGTAATGCAGAAAATTACCAGCTGGTTTTCCTGCTGTCACCATTCTCAAAAATAATAGAAGCAATTATGAAAAATAGATTAATGAATTACCTGAATAAATACAATCTTTGATTCACTTAAAAGTTTCGTTTCTAATGTGGCAAAAATACGGAGTCCGCTGTGGTAGAATGCAAAAAAGTTGTACTTGATGCTCTTGATAAAGAAGAGTCTGTCAGAGGGTTCCTTTATGATCTTTCTAAGTCCTTTGATACAGTTGACCACAAGATTCCATTAAATAAATTAGAAGCATTAGGAATAAGAGTGGTAGCTAAGGACTGGTTTTGATCATACCTAGCAGATAGGGTACAAAGAATAGAGATAACACATACTTCAAATAGATCTAAACATTTAGTAAAACACTTATCAGAACAAACCTAAGGACATCACACACATCCATGCCCGAGGCAGGATTCGAACCTGCGACCGTAGCAGTCGTGCGGTTCCGGACTGAAGTGCCTAGAACCGCTCGGTCACCACGGCCGGCCAAAAATACTTTAATATGCGATTTCCACAAGGTATCAAATTATGACCAATACTATTCCTGATATACATCAATGACTTTCCCAGTAGTGTTTCTCATGGCGAAAAAATTCTCTTCGCTGATGACAGCAATATTATAGTCACTGAGAAAACAAGAGAACTACTCTCAGAGAAAGCATATGAAACTCTCACGGAAGTTTACAATTGATTGATTTTTATTGTCATAGAGACCTCAAAGGGCATTACAAAAGTCAATATTACATAGTATAAATGTTACACAAATAATTACAAAAACAAGAAAATATTACACAAATAATTATGGTACCTTCACACAAAAACAAAACAGGGAAACTTCCGGTACAAATTGATATTGCATAGTAAATTTAGCCAATTACAGACTTACTCATATATAGAAGCATATAAAAACTGATCACAAAGTGCAGTCGTACCATATTCTTTGTCTCCCTTAAAAATTCATCAGTTTCATAAATGCTGAGCTCAAGAAGAAATTCTTTTGCTTTTTTTTTTTTTTTTTTTTTTTGAATTGATCTCTGATATGTTGGTGTATGGCATTAAAAATTTTTATGGACTTGTATAAGAAGCACTTTTGTGTTTTTTTATAGTTACATTGGGAAGAATCTTGGTCCTGCTTGTTTCTTGTGTTATAATTATGTCGTATGTCATACTGTTGATAATTTGGATAGTTTTCCTTAACATGCATTACACACTGTAGTATAAATATTGACAGCAGGGTCATAATCTGTAATTTTTTAGAGCTTGGCCTACAGTGAGCTCTGGGTGCTAAGCTACATATCAGTCTTATTGCCTTCTTTTGTAGTTTGAAGACATTAGCTGCCTTGTTTTGATGTCCCCACAGTGTTGTACCATAGGAAATGTGACTGTGTATTAAAGCAAAATAAACCACTTTAAGTACTGGCACGTTTAGACAAAGATGCAGCTTCCTTAGAGCAAATATTCATTTGCTAATGCTGGCTACCCCAGGATAATTTTGAATCAGTTGAGATTCCAAGGAAATTAACAGCATTTGAGCTCTGCTCAAGTTCAGTGTTATTATTCCACGATACATACAGGTCTTGTATTTTTTTGTTGTTGTTGTTGTTGACACAAAGGGAATTAGCTTTACACCAATTTTCAACTTTGACAGTGCTCTGGTCTGCTTCATATTTCACCTTCTGTGCTGTTTCTGCAGTTATACAGACTGCAAGATCATCTGCAAATAAGTACGTCCTAGTTGACGGCCCAACTATGTTAGATGGTAAGTCATTTATTTAAATAATAAATAGAATTGGGCCAAGCACAGAACATGCCCACAGGTAAGTAATCTGATTCTGCACCATTAAAATCCACCTTCTGCACTCTATTACTTAGATAAGATTTTATCAATTCCAGAGCACTTCCTGTAAAGCCATAGAATTGCAGTTTGTTCAATAAGATTTCATGAGACACAGTGTCGAAAGCTATTGATAAATCAAAGAGTTTATTCTGAACCACTAGCTTGCTTTCTAGTTGCTTCACACACTGTGTTAAAAGTGATAAGGCAGATTTAACAGTTCCTAACCCTGATCTGGAGCCAAATTGACTGTCAGTGAAGATTTCATTTTCTTCGAAGTATTTTACTATTTGATTATTTAATATAGCTTCTATCACTTTAGACAAGATTGGCACAATTGAAACAGGCCTAAAATTATCACAACTTGAGAGGCTGCGTTTTTTGTGTATTGGAGTGACTTTAACAAACTTTAGTGCCTTTGGGAACTGAGCCTCCAAAATACATGTATTTACTACATGTGTTATCAATTCTGGCAGTTGAACTGAATCACACTTTAACATGGCTGAACTTAAACCATAAACATCATTACTAAAACTGTTCCTCATTTTCCTCAGTATATTAGTAACATCCTGTACCTTGACCAGTTTAAAGCTAAATATATTTTCAGGCTTTGTGGTGTTTCTCAGGTAGTGTTTATGGTCAGTGGCTATATTGGAAGTGCCAATCACCTTTATTATTTCCTGCACCTTCTCAGTGAAGAATGTATTTAACTGTGCAGCATTCAGATTACTGCCTTCAGCCTGTGAAGTCATTTTCCTGTTGTACTGACTGTTAATGATATTCCACATTCCACATTGCACGTGTCTTATTTTCAGATGTTAGTATTATATCTTCATTTTTTTTTACACCTAGCTTCCCTTAAAGCCTGTCTTAATCTTTTCTTTTTCACTGTGAGCATGTCTTAAAATACTTGAGAACCTATACTTCTATACCAGTCATCACACTCCCTCTTGATCTTCAACACCTTTTCACTCTTGACCTTATTTACTCTTAGTGCCTTTTTATTATTTAGTAACTTAATGGGAAAGGACATCTTAGCATATACAGAAAGAATAGACATGAGTTCTTCCACCTTTCTATCTATTGCATGTTCTCAATAAACCTGCAACCAATTACTTTTATCAATATGAGACTTCAACATATTTAGATTATCATAATTGACCACACATACTTTCTTTCCTGCCATGTGCACTGAGTCAGTGTTACAATTTCTTGTTATATCTGTTTTAAGAAGTAGTGGCCAGTGGTCAGATACTCAGGTCTTAATTATCCTTGACTTGAGATGCATTAACTCATTTGATACAAATATATTGTCAATACAGGTACTAGTACCTTTATAATGTGGCCTTGTTACTTCAGTGGCTGGAATATAAATACCAAAAGAATTTAATAAATTATTTACATATGAGTTATAGATAGTGGACAACTGAAAATTCAAATTGAAATCTCCACAGATTACTTTCCTACACTTATACTTACAGACTGTCTCACATAAAGACACTAACTTGTTAAAAAAATCATCTGTTGAATTGCCTCTAGTCTTAGTTGAGTACAAAGTTACAACTATCAAATTTAAATCTGTTAACCTAACAGCTGCAATTTCATGTAACATTTCTAGAGATAATGCTTTAACTTTTGCTGTTGGTTCATATTTAATCAATTTTTTAGAAATATAACACACCCACCATGATTTTTATTAGTTGTCAGCTAGGGTGTAGCCCTCAGGCCAGTATAGATCTATTTCATCAAGCTTTAACCAGTGTTCTACGAGACAGACTACATCTAAGTGATAAGTCTCTATGACATCTTCCACTACTTCCACCTTATTAGATAAACACTGTACATTCCAGTGAAGGACGTTAAAATTGTCTAATCTGTGCCTTGGTCAATAATCGACAAAGTGACATTTAACATAACGAAAATTATTGCCATGAATTTCAGTTTGAAGAGGGAAAATGACAATGTTAAATTAAATGTAGATTTCACCTATATAGACTGTCTAACAAATGCAAAATTTCTAGGAATGAATATTGATTCTCAGTTGAAGTGATGAGAACACATAAAGATACTTGCAAACTAAATGTCATCAGCATATTATGCCCTTAGAATCCCATCATCAGTTTATAACATGCCAAGTCTTCTAGTTACATACTATTCATAAGTACAGTCAGTTATTAGCTATGGCATTCTGTTTTGAGGAAAAAATGCACAAAATATGAACACAATTTTTGAACTTCAGAAAAGAGCCATAAGAATGATAACCAAAAATAGTAGTTGAGCTCATTGCAAAGATCTGTTCTAAACACTGTGGATTCTAACTGCACCATGTGAACACCTTTACCAGTCAGTTGTACATATCAAAAATAACATTGGTAATTACTGCACAAACCTTCCTGTCCATGACGATGGAACAAGAGCAAGACTCAAGTTGCATTTACCAAGAAAATATAAACATAAAACAAAAAATAGCATTCAATTAAACTTAAATCAAAATGCAGTCATTGTGAATTGGAACAGAAAAGTGACACTGAGTATATTTGAATTCGTAGACGTATCACAAGGCATTTCATTTTTGTGCATAACACAGAATTAATCTCATACCTAGTGGGCTGTGTGGAAGCTCTTACTGTCATGGTATGCCAAAAGCTTCCCCCCACACTCGGTACCATTGGACATAAATGAATATAGGGATAACTCACGAGGCATTTCAGTAATTTGTGTAACTCAGCATAAATCATGTAGCTGGTGTGCTGTGAGAAAACATTACCTGCTATGGAATACCAAAAGATTTCACCTTACACTCAGTCACAGGCACTGTAAATACACAATTAATCATTAAAGCAGAATACAGGCATTGTGCATTGGAACAGAAAAGTAATATTGAGCATATTTGAATTTATCGAGGTCTCACAAGGGATTTCAGTATTGTGCATAACACAAAATTAGTGACATACCTGGTCTGCTGAGTAGAAGCTCTTGCTGCCATGATATGTCAAAAGCTTGCCCCTCTTACTCAGTGACAGTCACTGTGAGTAAGCAATTAAACATGAAATAAAAATACAGGCATTGGGCATTGGCACAGAAAAGTAACATTGAGTGTATTTAAATTCATTGATGTCTCACAAGGAATTTCACTACTGTGCATAAGGCAGAAATAATCGCATACCTGGTGTGCTGTGTGGAAGCTGTTGTTGCCATTGATTTGAGTTATTTTGCAACACCTAAAATATCTACTTTCATGTCACTCATACTAACAGCTGCTCTGTTTTCAAATTCTGGAATATTTACTTTGTCTTCATTCGTGGAGGAATGACAGAAAACTGTATTTAGTAACTCCGCTTTAGTGCCACCATCATTGGTAACATTTCCATCTCTATCAAGCAGTGATGGTATTAAACTTCCTGGCAGATTAAAACTGTGTGCCCAACCGAGACTCGAACTCGGGACCTTTGCCTTTCGCGGGCAAGTGCTCTACCAACTGAGCTACCGAAGCACGACTCACGCCCGGTACTCACAGCTTTACTTCCGCCAGTACCTCGTTTCCTACCTTCCAAACATACAAAACCATATTTTGAGACAATGTTTCGTTGTGGAAACTATCAAAAGCATCTCACAATGACGTCCACACTAAAATTCGAGCTTCTGTGAAACTTAGCCAGTCTTGGGGATTTTGCATTCTTCTGAATTTGGCATGCTTTATTCATTGCTTCTGCAACAGTGTGCTGACATGTTTTGTCTACCACAGTGGATCAGTCCCGTCTCTTATTAACTTATGTGGTATGAATCTATCTATTGCTGTCGATACTGTATCTTTGAATTTGAGCCATATCTGGTCTACCCTTACATAATTAGCTTGGAAGGAATGGGGAGCCTTTCTTAGGAAGGCATCAAGTAATTTTATTAATTCGGAATGTGACCATTGTCCATATGAACACAAAAGTAACAATGAGCGTATTTGGATTTATAGATGTCTCACAAGGTATTACACAATTCTGCATATCACAGAATTAATCTCATTCCTGGTGTGGATGCTCTTACTGGCATTGTATGCCAAAAGCTTGCCCCCTTACACTCAGTGACAGGCCCTTTAAGTAAACAATTAAACATTAAATCAGAGTGCAGGCATTGTGCATTCAATCAGAAAAGTAACGTTGAGCATATTTCAATTTATAGAGATCTCACAAGACATTTCAGTATTGTGTGTAACACAGAATTAATCTCATACCTGGTCTACTGCTATGGTAAGTCACAAACTCTTTCTTCAGATTCACTGACAGATGCTGTAAGTAAAGATTAAAATAGCATGCAGGCATACTGCATCAGAACAGAAAAGTAACTTTGAGCATATGTGAATTTAGGGATGGCTCTCAAGACATTTTAGTGTAGTACATAAGACAGATTTAATCTCGTACCTGGTGTGGTGTGTTGGAGCTGTTGATGCCTTGGTTGACTCAAAGTTTGTTGCACACGTGTACTGACACTTATAGGTTTTTAAATCATGTTCCATACATAGAACAGAAACATGGCACTGTGTATGTGTGAAATAAAAGATAAATTACATTCACATACCAGGTGATAAATGTTGCATATCTCACTGCCGTGTATGCCACTGAGTTTTCACCCAGTAATTCTATCAGTTCTGCTGGAACCTGAAAATACTTAATCTGCCATACTTAGAAAGCACTCGATTCTCCAAGCATTCACTCAATATGCTGAGTTGTGATAGGCACAACAAAAAGGATTCACACAATTATAGCTTTCGGCCAATGAGGCCTTTGTCAGCAGTGGGTACACATACACACGCACACACACTCATGCAAATGCAACTTGCACACACGCCTGCAGTCTCAGAAAACTGAAACCACACTGCGAGCAGCAGCACCAGTGGCAACTGGGTGGTGGTAAGGAGGAGGCTGGGGCGGGGAGGTGGAGGGATATTATGGTGGGAGTGGCGGACAGTAAAGTGTAGCAGTTTAGACAGAGGACAGGAGAGAAGGTGAAGAGGGGGCAGTGGGTAAGTATCAGAAAGGAGAGAAATTAAAAGAGACTGTCAAAGAGCTTTGTTGTTACAAGCAACATGTGTGCAGGTATACCTTTATCCAAATGTTTTACCTGCTTTGCGTTACCATGTATGTATTTCAGTGTCTTATGCATACTAACCAGGTGCATGTCTGTGTTGAGCCGGTTCGCATCCTATGACAATATGCCCAACACTTCACATCTTTTTCGTATTACATCTGGAAGTAGTGACCATATTGTGATGTCTCTGAATCGCTGTTGAGTTTCTGAAGTGCTTTTATCAATGATTCCTGAAACACGGCAATGCCTCTTACCTGCATTAACGTCTTAAGGAGTTTGTACACCTCATTTCTCTTGTCAAAATTTTGAATTTTGCTCTTAATATTGGTTCTCCAAGCTCTGTCGACATCCCAGGTACAGAATAGTCTCATTTCAGGAGGTCCCATTGATTTGTTCCAAGCAATACTATACGATTCTGCCAGAACTGTCATGAATACTTTTGGGGAAATATGTTCAACCTGAAACTTGACACAATTGAAAAATATACTCAAAACATCAGAGTCATTCCTGTTAGATATGAGGAAAGCACACAGAAATCCTTGCCTCATATCACCCAGTACAAGTAATGTTGTAACTTCAAAATCGTAGCCATTAGGCTATGAGTTCCATGAACACAAATACAATCACTTCCATATTTTGCTTATATGTCATTCATTATAATTAACACAAAGTCTTCACTTCTCAGTGCAGAGTGTAGATTATTAATTGTTTCTTGAGGCTTATAGAACAATACACATGGATTATCACTTTGCTGCACTTCTTGCACCCAAGCTTCAACGCTGATCACGTCATTTGTATGTCTGACTGACTTTAAAGACAGTTTATATGCAGCTGCAAATTATGCAAATCCTGCATCATTGTAAGATGCACTTTCTCCAAATTTGAATTGTGCACTATTTCTTCAATTGTTTGGAGGACAGTAGGAAATGAGATTCATGCAGCAATGTCTTCAGCTATCTTCATCCATTCTTTTTCTGTCAGATTCAGATGACCTAGGTCCAGATCGTGACCAACATGAGTTGACACAAAAGTAACATGGCATTTTCCTTCCTTGTATTAGATTTTAATGTCTGCAGGGCACTTTTCACTGATTTTGTTGCTCCCTGTCAATTTTAGATGTCTGCTCCCATCACCTTTGGAGATAATGACGTGAGCGATGGCAAACATGACAACATGTGGTGCCATCATTCTAAAATTTAATGCCACAACTGTTAATGAATTTGGAATGTGCTACACATTCCATTTCTTTTTTCCATTTTAAAAATTCTTCTTCACTGGAGAATTCTAAGGCTTCTGGTTTCACATATAAGGCATGTGCAGACTAGAAATGATCCATCCAGTACTTTTTAGAATCGGTTTCATAATGTACACATCATGCTGTACAGTGGTTCCATTCATATCTTACATGCCATCAGTAATGTGTAACGATTGAAGCAGAGAAGTCACAGAGAAAGAGCTTAGTATCAAGGGACCCACAAGGATCTGTATTGAGCCCATTACTTTCCTCGTTATATATTAATGATGTGTCGAGTATTGTCTCCCACTGTGAATATGATTTATATGCTGAAGACCTGCAGTTATACGTAAGTGCAAGCTGAACAAATCTTCGCCCAGCCATCCAGAAAGTAAATGCTGACCTACTTGCCTTATCACTATGGATGCAGAACACTTCATTCACTACAGAAATATAAAAAGGTATTTCCTCTCAAACTTAAAAAGAAACTTGTAGAATCACTAATACTCCCCTCGTTGTTTACGGTGATCCTATTCTCTGAGGATTTTCGTGTGAGAGCTCATGTCAGTTGGAACTGACAAAAAATGCTTCTGCGATACATTTGTGACTTACACTATTTCTACCATATCACTCCTATGAACAATTGTCATGCCTATGTGCTGATAGACATACATTGTGTTTGCTGCATCGTTCAGATGTTCAAATGTGTGGGAATTCCTAAGGGACCAAACCTGTGAGTCATCAGTCCTTAGACTTACACACTACTTAAACTAATAATACACACACCCATGCCCAAGGGAGGACTCAAACCTCCAGTGGGAGGGGCCATGCAAACCATGCCACGGTGCCTCAAACTGTGTGGCCACTCCACACGGTTTGCTGCATCATCTTCTCAATCATTGCACTCCTGCCTATTTATCTTCGAGTCTTACACTGCTGTCTGAATAGCACAGCAGATATACTCATTCTCAATAAAGTAAACTCCTCTCTGCGTCACAACACAGCACTGCCATTTTCTGTAAATCATTTTCTGTATGAGGATCCTGACTTTGGAACAATCTTTCTCAAAAGATTAGAGAAATAAAATCATTTCAAACTTCAGAAGAGAGCTAATGACTCACTTTCTATCACAACAGTGAAGTATCTCTTCTTGCAACTCACTGTCGTCAACCCTCCCTCCCCCTCTACTTTTCCCTCCTCTTGTTTACAGAGTTCTCTGTTGATATTACCTTCTTTCCTACAAGCCATTGTCACTTTAATTTCAACCCTTTCCTCCTCCATTATTTCTTCCACTTCTTCTAATACCAAGGAAGGCTTCAAACTAATCAATATCATTCATAATGCCTCTGTTATTTTATTGTTCTTATTACTATAACTTTATTATTACTTTTTTCCTTTCTCAGACGTTACGTCTGGTTAAAAATGGAAAGTGACACGGACCTTGATCAACTGTGACTTCCTTTTAACTGTACGGCATATGTTACATTGCATTTAGGAACTTTTGGGTAATTGAACATGTATCAGTAATTACAGATTTCTGTAGTTGTATATATACGTTTGGATGTAGCTGTATTGCGTTGATGTACTGGTGGATATTGTGTAGTATGACTCCTGTAGTTGACAGTATAATGTCAACTTTATCCTGATGCCATATGTCCTTGACTTCCTCAGCCAGTTGGATGTATTTTTCAATTTTTTTTCCTGTTATCTTCTGTGTATTTGTTGTATTGGGTATGGATATTTCGATTAGTTGTGTTAATTTCTTCCTTTATTGATGAGTATGATGTCAGGTTTGTTATGTGGTGTTGTTTTATCTTTTATAATGGTTCTGTTCCAGTAAAGTGTATGTTGTATGGCAAGTTGTTGATGTATTATTTTTGCTACATTGTCATGTCTTCTGCTATATTCTGTATTTGCTAGTATTGTACATCCACTTGTGATGTGATCTACTGTTTCTATTTGTTGTTTACAAAGTCTGCATTTATCTGTTGTGGTATTGGGATCTTTAATAATATGCTTGCTGTAATATCTGGTGTTTATTGTTTGATCCTGTATTGCAATCATGAATCCTTCCATCTCTCTATACATATTGCCTATTCTTAGCCATGTGTTGGATGAATCTTGATCGATGTGTGGCTGTGTCAGATGATACGGGTGCTTGCCATGTAGTGTTTCCAATTTACTTTCCTTGTATCTGTTGATCTAAAGGGTTGTAGAAGTGGTTATGAAACTGCAATGGTGTAGCCGATGTATTTATATGAGTGATTGCTTTGTGTATTTTGCTAGTTTCTGCTTGTTCTATAAAGAATTTCCTTAAATTGTCTACCTGTCCATAATGTAGGTTCTTTTATGTCAGTAAATCCCCTTCCTCCTTCCTTTCTGCTTAATGTGAATCTTTCTGTTGCTGAATGTATGTGATATATTCTATATTTGTGGCATTGTGATTGTGTAAGTGTATTGAGTGCTTCTAAGTCTGTGTTACTCCATTTCACTACTCCAAATGAATCGGTCAATATTGGTATAGCATAAGTATTTATAGCTTTTGTCTTGTTGCTTGCTGTCAATTTTTTTTCAGCATTTTTGTTAGTCTTTGTGTATAATTTTCTTTTAGGCCTTCTTTAATATTTGTATTATCTATTCCTATTTTTTGTCTGTATCCTAGATATTTATAGGCATCTGTTTTTTCCATCGCTTCTGTGCAGCCGCTGTGGTTATCCAACATGTAATCTTCTTGTTTAGTGTGTTTTCCCTTGACTATGCTATTTTTCTTAGATTTGTCCGTTCCAAAAGCCATATTTATATCATTGCTGAACACTTCTGTTATCTCTGTTATCTTTAGTAATTGCTTGAGTTGTTGATTTGTTGCTGCGAGTAGTTTTACATCATCCATGTATAGCAAATGTGTTATTTTGTGTGGGTATGTTCCAGTAATATTCTATCCATAATTTGTATTATTTAGCATGTTGGATAGTGGGTTCAGAACAAGGCAGAATGAGAAAGGGCTTAATGAGTCTCCTTGGTATACTCCACGCTTAATATGTATTGGTTGTGATGTGATATTATTTGAATTTGTTTGGATATTAAGTGTGGTTTTCCAGTTTTTCATTACTATGTTTAGGAACTGTATCAATTTAGGATCTACTTTGTATATTTCCAATACTTGAAGTAACCATGAGTGGGGTACACTATCAAAAGCTTTTTGGTAATCAATGTACGCGTAGTGTAGTGACCTTTGTTTAGTTTTAGCTTGATATGTCACCTCTGCATCTATTATCAGTTGCTCTTTACAACCTCATGCTCCTTTGCAGCAGCCTTTTTGTTCTTCATTTATAATTTTGTTCTGTGTTGTATGTGTCATTAATTTCTGTGTAATGACTGAAGTTAATATTTTGCATATTGGTAGGCATGTTATGGGGCAATAATTCACTGGGTTTGCTGTGTGTGCTTTATCTTTAGCTTTCAGATAAGTTATTCCTTGTGTAAGTGTATCAGGGACAGTGTATGGGTCTGCAATGTAATTGTTAAATAATTTAGTTAGATGTGAATGTGTTGAGGTGGACTTCTTCAGCCAGAAATCTGCTATTTTATCTTTTCCAAGGGCTTTCCAGTTGTGCATAGAATTAATTGCTCGGGTGACTTCATGTTGCAAAATTATCACTTCAGGCATCACCTTGTATGTGTCTGTTTCTGCTTGTATCCACCTTGCATGTCTGTTATGTTGTAGCGGGTTTGACCATATTTTACTCCAGAAGTGTTCCATGTCTGTTATGTTTGGTGGATTGTCTATTTTAATTTGTGTGTTATCTATTATCTGGTAAAATTTCTTTTGGTTTGTGTTGAATGTTTGGTTTTGTTTCATTCTATTTTCACTCTTTTTGTATCTTCTAAGTCGTTTGACCAATGCTTGTAATTTCTGCTTCCTTTGATCTAATTGCTCTATCGCTTCTTGTTGTGAGATTCTACCTAAACTTTTTCGTTTTTTGTCTGATATTTTATTTCTTATTAATTGTGTTAGCTGTCCGATGTCTTTTTTTCAGTTTTTCTATTCTGATCTGTAGTCTGTGTTGCCATGCTGGTTTTGTGGGTTTCTTGGTTCTGATGTCTGCCTAGTGTGTATATTTAGTGTAGTGAGTGCTCCTATATAAACCAGTAGTTGTAACTCTTCCATAGTTGTATTTTTATCTATTTTGTTGTGTATGATTGTGTTGATAGTTGTTATTGTTGGTTTGACTTGTGGGTTGTTTGGTGGTCTATGCAAAAATGGTCTAATGTCTGTATTTGTGTGTTTGTATTCTATATGTCAGCTGAAATTTTTCTTCTATATCTAACATGTGTGTTACTTTGTGTTCTATTTGTGCTTGTTCTGGTGGCTGTCTTAAGATTTCGTTTTCCTCTGATTGTTTAATTGATGCGTGTTGTTCTTTGTTTGTTTGCTCTGGGATGTTTGAGTCCATTACTGTATTTTCTTCTTCTTCTGATTGAGCATTATTTTGTTCCAATATTTGTTGTACTTGTTGTTTGATGTTTCCTAATTCTGACTGGGGTAGCCTCTTATTTTTGATTATTACAAGGATCTGATCAGCTAGTCATTGTTATGTTAAAAAAAGTTAATTCTGGGTATCTGGTAACAAATGTTGTGTATACTTGTGGTCTGTATCCAGTTGTGTTGGTTCCTAGGTTTGTTGCTTGGTAATAACAGAACATGAGGTGTCGATTAACTTCATCTGACCATCTCATCCTTTGTCTTTATTTTCTGTCTAGGGTGGTTGCAGGAAGCATATCCTGCAAAACACCTCTATTTGGATTTAAATCATTTTCCAGTTGGCTAGCAGTGTCGTTACCATTGTGGGCGGGCATATGGTTCAAGCGTCGTCCCCGACCATGACGGCGCTTGTCCAAGGCTTCTTTAGTTCTGTCCTGAACCAAGTAATCACACTAAAAGGGGGGTTAGCCCTATTAGTGGTTTGTTCTTTTTGTCATCTTTTACGACTGGCAGAACATACCGGAGGCCTATTCTTATCCCGGGCCTCCAAGGGGTTCATTATTATTATTATTATTATTATTATTACTATTATTATTACTTTTTATTGTTGTTGTTGTCGTCTTCAGTCCTGAGACTGGTTTGATGCAGCTCTCCATGCTACTCTATCCTGTGCAAGCTTCTTCTTCTCCCAGTACCTACTGCAACTTACATCCTTCTGAATCTGCTTAGTGTATTCATCTCTTGGTCTCCCTCTACGATTTTTACCCTCCACGGTGCCCTCCAATACTAAATTGGTGATCCCTTGATGTCTCAGAACATGTCCTACCAACCGATCCCTTCTTCTAGTCAAGTTGTGCCACAAACTTCTCTTCTCCCCAATCCTATTCAATACCTCCGCATTAGTTATGTGATCTACACATCTAATCTTCAGCATTCTTCTGTAGCACCACATTTCGAAAGCTTCTATTCTCTTCTTGTCCAAACTAGTTATCATCCATGTTTCACTTCCATACATGGCTACACTCCATACAAATACTTTCAGAAATGACTTCCTGACACTTAAATCTATACTCGATGTTAACAAATTTCTCTTCTATAGAAACGCTTTCCTTCCCATCGCCAGTCTACATGTTATATCCTCTCTACTTCGACCATCATCAGTTATTTTGCTCCCCAAATAGCAAAACTCCTTTACTACTTTGAGTGGCTCATTTCCTAATCTAATTCACTCAGCATCACCCGACTTAATTCAACTACATTCCATTATCCTCGTTTTGCTTTTGTTGATGTTCATCTTATATCCTCTCTTCAAGACACTATCCATTCCATTCAACTGCTCTTACAAGTTCTTTGCTGTTTCTGACAGAATTAAAATGTCATCGGTGAACTTCAAAGTTTTTATTTCTTCTCCATGGATTTTAATTCCTACTCCGAACTTTTCTTTTGTTTCCTTTACTGCTTGCTCAATATACAGACTGAATAACATAGAAGAGAGGGTACAACCCTGTCTCACTCCCTTCCCAACCACTGCTTCCCTTTCATGTCCCTCAACTCTTATAACTGCCATCTGGTTTCTGTACAAATTGTGAATAGCCTTTCGCTCCCTGTATTTTACCTCTGCCACCTTCAGGATTTGAAAAAGTATTCCACTCAACATTGTCAAAAGCTTTCTCTAAGTCCACAAATGCTAGAAACGTAGGTTTGCCCTTCCTTAATCTAGCTTTTAAGATAAGTCGTAGGGTCAGTATTGCCTCACGTGTTCCAATATTTCTATGGAATCCAAACTGATCTTCTCCAAGGTCAGCTTCTACTAGTTTTTCCATTTGTCTGTAAAGAATTCGCATTAGTATTTTGCTGCAGTGACTTATTAAACTGATAGTTTGGTAATTTTCACATCTGTTAACACCTGCTTTCTTTAGGATTGGAATTATTATATTCTTCTTGAAGTCTGAGGGTATTTTGCCTGTCTCGTACATCTTGCTCACCAGATGGTAGAGTCTTGTCAGGACTGGCTCTCCCAAGGCTGTCAGTAGTTCTAATGGAATGTTGTCTACTCCGGGGGCCTTGTTTCGACTCAGGTCTTTCACTGCTCTGTCAAACTCTTCACGCAGTATCATATCTCTCATTTCATCTTCACCTACATCCTCTTCCATTTCCATAAAATTGTCCTCAAGTAGACCCACCATATACTCCTTCTACCTTTCTGCTTTCCCTTCTTTGCTTAAAACTGGGTTTCCATCTGAGCTCTTGATATTCACACAAGTGGTTCTCTTTTCTCCAAAGGTCTCTTTAATTTTCCTGTAGGCAGTATCTATCTTACCCATGGTGATATGTGCCTCTACATCCTTACATTTGTCCTCTAGCCATCCATGCTTAGCCATTTTGCACTTCCTGTCGATCTCATTTTTGAGACGTTTGTATTCATGTTTGCCTGCTTCATTTACTGCATTTTTGTATGTTCTCATTTCATCAATTAAGTTAAATATTTCTTCTGTTACCCAAGGATTTCTAGCAGCCCTCGTCTTTTTACCTTCTTGATCCTCTGCTGCCTTCACTACTTCATCCCTCAAAGCTACCCATTCTTCTTCTACTGTATTTCTTTCCCCCATTTGTGACAATTGTTCCCTTATGCTCTCTCTAAAACTCTAAACCAGAGGTTGTACAATCAGTTTATCCAGGTCCCATCTCCTTAAATTCCTACCTTTTTGCAGTGTCTTCAGTTTTAATTTACAGTTCATAACTAATAGATTGTGGTCAAAGTCCACATCTGCCCCTGGAAATGTCTTACAATTTAAAACCTGGTTCCTAAATCTCTGTCTTACCATTATATAATCTATCTGAAACCTGTCAGTATCTCCAGGCTTCTTCCATGTATACAACCATCTTTTATGATTCTTGAACCAAGTGTTAGGTATGATTAAGTTATACTCTGCGCAAAAGTCTACCAGGCAGCTTCCTCTTTCATTTCTTAGCCCCAATCCATATTCACCTACTATGTTTCCTTCCCTCCCTTTTCCTACTCTTGAATTCCAGTCACACATGACTATTAAATTTTCGTCTCCCTTCACTACCTGAATAATTTCTTTTACTTCATCATACATTTCTTCAATTTCTTCATCATCGGCAGAGCTAGTTGGCATATAAACTTGTACTACTGTAGTAGGTGTGGGCTTCGTGTCTATCTTGGCCACAATAATGTGATCACTATGCTGTTTGTAGTAGCTTACCTGCACTCCTATTTTTTATTTATTATTAAACCTACTCCTGCATTACCCCTATTTGATTTTGTGTTTATAACCCTGTAGTCACCTGACCAAAAGTCTTATTCCTCTTGCCACTGAACTTCACTAATTCCCACTGTATCTAACTTTAACCTATCCATTTCTCTTTTTAAATTTTCTAACATACCTGCCCAGTTAAGGGATCTGACATTCCATGCTCCAATCCGCAGAATGCCAGTTTTCTTTCTCCTTATAACGATGTCCTCTTGAGTAGTCCCCGCCTGGAGATCCGATGGGGGACTATTTTCCTCCGGAATATTTCAACCAAGAGGACACTATCATCATTTAACCATATGGTAAAGCTGCATGCCCTCAGGAAAATTTACGGCTGTAGTTTCCCCTTGCTTTCAACCGTTCACAGTACCAGCACAGCAGGGCCATATCAGTTGCCCCTGCAACTACTGAAAAGGCTGCTGCCCCTCTTCAGGAACCACACATTCGTCGGGCCTCTCAACAGATACCCCTCTGTTGTGGTTGCACCTACGGTACGGCTATCTGTATTGCTGAGGCACGCAAGCTTCCCCACCAACGGCAAGGTCCATGGGGGTGGGGGGGGTGGGGGGTTACTTTTTATTAATAATCCAAATTATTAGCATTGAGTTTGTTGTGTCTTAGCTTATTGGTATAATACATTATTTTATCATCATTATTAATGTTACTGTTATTATTATCAGTTATTATTTTTCATTAATAATGCAAATTATTATTATTGTGTAATATTGTTTGTATGTGTTGTTCCTGGTCATACATAAGTTAGGGCCTTAAGCATCTAATCTAGTCAGGCTAAATAAGCCATAAATAAATAAATTTGGGAATTTTGTTGCAAATACTTCAACAATTAACTAATATAATTTGTCAAAGTGTCTTCACTCTGAATGCAGTCTGATTTTGTTATCTGCATGTCAACCGATGAGTGTTCATCAGAGTATCTCAGATTACCATCTAGCCTAAAAACCACCATTAGCACCCCGCAAGTACTTACCTAACTTAGTAGCTGCTCCCTTTGTGTAGTGTACCCTGACCTGTCAAGGAGAGTCCTACAATTATCCATCCAATAATGCAGGTCCAGCCAAGACTGTCAGACTCAACAAAGCCTCTGGCAGAGATTGTCCACTCGGCTCCAGACCGTAGGACCCCAGTCAACTCTGGAAACTATACTGCACATCATGAGCCGTGCTTGCACTCCATATGTGAGGCTAGCAGCCTCCACCACCTACACCAGTCATCTGTACGAACTGAGGATGACCTCAGAACCCTCACAAAAGGCATTGTCGGAACTTATGCCACTCCTTGCAGATGACTGCACCCTGCAAGCTCGATAGCCACAGGCAAAGCCACCACATCTCGTATGACGCTCCCTGACAGACATACCGAGTGCATATTGGCTATCTTTCTGGCTCTGAACAATATTTCCCTAAGGATCTCCCTAATGTGTCCAACACTAGTGGTCCCAATAAGTGGTAAACCTCTCCTCCTGTGTGCTTGCTCAGATGCCGTCGGAGGAGTGATTCACAGAGGAATGGGCGAGGCCGGACAGCCAGCCTCCACATTGACGGTCCACATGCCTAATCGAGCAGTGTAGTTGGCCATTCAAGAGAAATGATGACTTTGCAAATGATGACTTTACAAAAATGTGAGACTGTACCTCTTAAATAGAAGAAAACTAATGGAATTTAAGAATTAATCTACGAAGAAAACAGAAAAATCTAAAGACATAACTAGCTGTTCTCCTCATCTTTCACAGGTGACATGTGGAACCTGTATGTAACTCAGCTTTACTTGTTTCTTGGTGAAGACGAGATTTAAAAAAGATTGTGCTCTGGGTTGATCTATATTTATTTTTGTCATTATGAAATTTGAACTTTATTTACAAGTCAGTCAGTGCCCCACTGTGAATTTACAGAAAAGCTGAATGATACAATAATAGTGAGCATTAGGTGGAGTTTAGATATATTAGGAACCTGTGAATACTATCAGTCTTTTAGCCTCCTCCTTTGAGAGAGTCTTTGTACATATGATGGGCTACAAGCACACTTTTATAACGACAGCTTAATAATCATATATTTTACTCTTCCATAAAAAAAATTTCTAAATAACAATCAGTACATTTGAGCGATGACTTGAACCTAAAAAAAAAATCTATGTGAACAGGCCTTGGACGTCTAAACAGTGATGGTACTGACTTACAACTGTGTCATCCTCAGCTAACAAAATTCACTGGAGGGGCACGGGGTCAGCACACCTCTGTCCCGGCCGTTGTCAATTTTTTGGCAGTGGCGATGCTACTTCCCAGTCGAGTAGCTCCTCAGTTGGCCTTACAAGGGCTGGTTGCACCCTTATTGAACCTTACCCACATAGCACAGTACACAGTACACAATGTTTCATCAAGATGTGAAAATCACACGTGGTTTCTTACAGGGCTCAGAATTTGGCTGCCAGGCTGGATAACAGACATGTCTAATCGCAGAACCAAAGTTTTTTCTTACACTGCCAATGTATTTGATTAAATTGCTTGCTAACAAATGAATACTTCACTTACCAACATTTACAGGCTTTTTGAAAATTGGCTACATCTTTCAACAGAACTTTGCCCACTTTGTCATAGCTTGACATGAGGAATATCGTGGTCAAAATTTTGTTTTTGCTTCCCATAACAGTATGCTATCACTTGACTTAAACCATATGCTAGTGCATTTGTATGTCATCCTGATCCCAGGTTCTCACCATATATTTCATTCCCTTGAGAATCAGCTAGCAAATCTTCTTACACTCTATTCACGCATGGTACTCTATGAGGGTATGATGTATGACCAGCTGTCTGCCATCCTGAATGGACTCTTCCAAACTTTGACCACCTACACTAACTAATGTGATGGAATGGGGCATTTACACAACATTTTAAAATATTTCACATTCCAAGCTTAAATTTCAATTGAAACAGGAACTTTCTTTCTGTGGCCATAAAATGATGTAGACCTAAGTATGAAGCTATAATAACTGTCACAGGACAATATTTCAACACTGTCATACAACATACACAAATTCTTGTGAGTTCATAGTAGAGGCCTACCTTGAGCTGCACAATTAATTATGAATGAAGCATGGTATTGATATTAAATGTGTGAGTGATTGTCAGTTTAGAGAGTAATTTAAAACAGATTTGTACGTTAGCTGGGAATAAGGGGATGTTTGGAAGCACACTCAGTGACACAGACTGAGCTGAGCACTTGAACAGTCGGGGTTCCGGCTGAGCTCGTCTGAAAAGCAGCAGTGAGGGGAAACATTCACTGTGGCAGGCTGGCCCAGTAAATGTCTTTATGATCCCTAACGGCACCACTGTGCAATTGGACAACAGTCGAGACATTCTGTAGTGTTCGCTCACACAAATGTTTTACGAGTTGGAGTGAGGAGTAATGTTAGTGAAAGATGCTATTGACTGCCAAATGCAGGAAATTTGGCTTTGGGATGCGTGCCAGAGATTGCTATCTTACAGCCGAACTCCCAGCTAGGCCTTTGAAATTCTTGAGATGCCACCAAACACACAACTGTTACAAAAACTTTGTTTAAGGATTTAAGACCTATGGACAGTGGTTCATCTTGATGTTTTTCAGAGTGACAGAGAGCCCAACAGAGCCACAAGGAAGCTGCCTCATTGATGGGGGATAGAGATAGAAATAGCGAGGCACAACTTTTTCTGAGGAGTATAGCAGAAAGGGAAGCACTGGTTACCCGAGTAAAACATAGCCCAGGGAAGGGGAGTTGTGCTCTCTGAGGAGCATTTTTGTCAGTCAGAGGTTGGAAGATCCAGAACACAGCCATTAAAATTAAGCATGTATAGAAAAATTTGGCAATTTGAGGTTTCTCTCACACTGAGAAATCAGATCAATCAACACAATCTCTCCTCACAGATGAACTTCAGTTCACAGCTGCTACACCGATGTGTAAGGAGACTTGTCAAATATTTGGCCAACCAACACACAGCCACAGAAGAGGTCTGCTGGTGCTGCCACTGCCGCTACGGTGAGACCAGCCGCTACTGAATGGGATCGAGGGAACTTCAAGTCACCTTAATAATACAATCTCAGAGATTTATTCTGAATATTTGTATTGCAAAGTCATGAACACTCTGCTTCTAAAATCCACAAAAAGTATGGCAAATTACCTCCAATAACTTATTAGCTTCAGTAGTTCTATTCTGTGCTAATAAACCCAACTAATCATAATACATGTTCCACAGTCATAAAACACTCCTTCCCACCCAAACACACAACCTCTCAAAGCTTCCAGAATGAAATTTTCACTCTGCAGCAAAGTGTGCGCTGATACAAAACTTTCTGGCAGATTAAAACTGTGTGCTGTACTGAGACTCTATCTCAGTACCTTTGCCTTTTGTGGGAAAGTGCTCTACCAGATGAGCTACCTAAGCATGACTCATGACCCATCCTCACAGCTTTACTTCCTCCAGTACCTCATCTCCTACCATCCGAACTTCACAGAAGCTGTCCTGCAATGCTGCAGAACTAGCACTCCTGGAAGAAAGGATATAGCAAAGACATGGCTTGTCACAGAGTGGGGGATGTTTACAGAATGAAATTTTCACTCTGCAGTGGAGTGTGTGCTGATGTGAAACTTCCTGGCAGATTAAGACTGAGGCTCGAACTTGGATCCTTTGCCTTTAGCAGGCAAGTGCTCTCAAAGCTTGTCACAGTTTGGAGTTACCATGTACACAAAGACATTGCTGCTAATTTTGGCTAACAATAAAAGACAAGCAAAAACTCTTCGTATGTAGCATAACTGTTACAGATTTATTTGCTTGCCTCATCTAGCTGCTCCATTATACTCAGTCCAGCACTTGCTCCATCTAATATATTGTTGATAGAGTAGTTTGTATTAGAAAACCTGCAATACAGTACTGTGCATGCACACGGATTAGCATTTTACTTAAGTGTCAGTGTCCACCATTTTCCTAAAACTGCAAAAAAGATAATAATGTATCATGTAATAAAAATGTAGGAAAATGTACTGTAGCCCGTTTGATGCATCATTGCAATTGTCACAACCAAATGGAGTTGAGTAAAATAGTGTCAATAGCAGACTAAGTGTTCAGTGTGAAATGGTATACTGAAACTTACTTGTAGATAGAATGTCAGGGACACAGATTATTAATAACAACTTTTTCATTTATGGTCTTGTGGTGGTATGAACTACCAATTTTTTGTTTTTGGTTCCAACTGTATGGAACTGAATTCTCATAATCTTTTTGCTGAGTACTCGTAAACCGATATCAGATGGTAACTGACTCACACCAACCATGACCTCATTCACAGCCATGTTGCCAACACTATCATGAAGATGGCTGCAGTATAATTGGATAAATAAGATGATCTACTCACCAAGCTGGTGGCAGCAGAAACTATGTATAAAGGATATAGAAATGTGGAAGCTTTCAGAGCCAATGGCTCTTCCTTCTAGCAGAAGATTTGAAGGGAAAGAATGAGAACTGAAGAAAGAAAACTGGCAAGACTTAAGAAATGGAGAGAGTTGTGGAAAAGTTGCCCAAAACCCTAGGTCAGAGGAGACTTACCAGACAGGATGAGAAGGAAAGACTGATCCTTGCTGCCTGCACTGGATGAGATTCGAAAACCTGAGAGCTTAACGATGGAAGATATGGTAATCAGCAAGACACAATTTACTGAAAAAAATCATGTGGAGTCAATATGAGCTGAAAGCTAAGTGCATTGTACATGATAGGCATATATGGGGAGGGGGAAGAGGGTGGAGATGTGTGGTGGGGGGGATAGACAGGCTGCAAAATGAAAGATACAGAAAAATGAAAGGGGAGCAAAGAAAGGGAATAGTTACTGAGAACACTATGATGCTATTTTACTTTTTTAAGCTGATGTTTCTCATTGATTCAGTAAACAAACCAAACGGATCAGATACTATGTACTTATATGGCCAAAAGTAATAAATAAAGTAGACTGATTATTGGCTTCAGTGTCCAAGGTTGTTGAATAAGTCAGTTTGCAGTCTGCTTGTTTCTATTAAATCATTGTCCACCCACGGTAGCTGAGTGGTCAGTGTGACATACTGTCAATCTTAAGGGCCCGGGTTTCATCCCCAGCTGGATCAGAGATTTTCTCCGCTCAGGGACTGGGTGTTGTGTTGTCCTCATCATCACCTATTCATCCTCATCCAAGCACTGCTGTCTCTCTCTCTCTCTCTCTCTCTCTCTCTCTCTCTCTCTCTCTCATTCATTCATTCGAAATTCATCTGTCTGTCTCTAATTTGATTGTCTGGTCAATTGTCTTTGTCATGGTTTCTAAATCTGTCTCTACTTGTGTGACACGCTTCGTGATGTCATCATGAGCAGTGACGCACTTTCCTACTTTTGTCTTCATGGTGTCACACGTGCAACTTAACTATTTGACATTGGTTTCAAGAACATTGATTTTGGTTTCATTATGTTTTGCTAAAACTGTTAATTTTGAAAACTAGGTGGCCATTTCATTGATCCTTTTGTTTAAGTCAGTACCAATTTTGCTTAATTTAGTGTCATTAGCATCAAGTTTTTTGTTTATTTCCTGAAATTTTTCCGTAAACTATTTGTCATTGTTCTCTAAACTTGTATTCATCAGCTGAAATTGTTGCATGATTGTATTGATAAGTTGTGAGAAATTTACTGTTAGAACATTATCTGCCTCCAGTGAATCGTGAGAATTTACTGCTTCTGATTCCGTTTCCATATCTTGTGACTCTATGTTACTGTTGGTTGCTACGGTTAGATTATTTAGGTTCTGTATTTCATTTACTGTTTCGCTTGTTTGAGCATTAGTGTTTTGAGCAAGCGTAATTTAATTCTATGCATCTTCATTGGATACGGAACTTGCAGTAGGTGAACTGTTTATGTTATCCATTCTATTTGCCATACTACGAGTCATGACCATATCAATAGCAAAAGTGTAGTAACTTTTTTCTGAAAATTCAGTAAAGTAAATGCATGAAATATTTTTAAACTCATCTCTACAGCAAATGAGTATCTACAATGTTTAGCTTGTATGTAACTGTTATTCAAACAATGCATAGAGTTGATCTATTATTGATGATGTATCTACACGCCATGTTGTCTCCACTGAGCTGTGTATCAGCCATTTTGCAATAATTATTGTCGTACTTTGAAAATCTGAATAATTTTTTTTAAAAAAAATCAAACTCAGCAGTAAAAATCACTTTTTAACTTTTGCTAAACTTCACTATATATCGCGAGTTAATGAAAGAAGAAATTAGCTCACCAATAACGTTCTGGCCAACGTGTTGCCAATGTAAATAATTTAATACATATGTATGTAAATATGATTATTTATATTATTTTATGTTTTCTTATAATTTTTGTTGAACTGAATTGATATAGAGGGAAATAATTAAAAATCAGCGAATGCATTTAAACCATGATAGGGTGGCATTGGACATATGCTTTGACAATTTCGTCACCGTAAGGAGGAGGTTCATGGGCCATGTTATTTCTGACCTAAAATGAGGTAAATACTGAAAATACAGTTTACATATAATGTTGAAATTTTTGGATCATGGATTAAACAAATAACGAAATCACAATAACATTAATCATAACTATAATGACTTACATTGGGAATACAACATGAATCACTAGTGATATGTTGATTATCCGCACGTCGGTATCTCATCTGTGTGCAGTGGACACTTCCTTACATAATTACTAGTATGCGCCCTGCAGTACGCAGTGACTTTTTATAAAATTAAAGAGTTTAAATTAGAGTGGCTAGTCTAACGCGCTCCCCCTGTGGGTTTGGGGTAAGAATAGGCCCAAGGTATTCCTGCCTGTCGTAAGAGGCGACTAAAAGGAGTCCCCCCCCTCAAGGGGGTTGTTTGCATCTGCGTCCAGAGGTGGACGCTTCAATGACTTACATTTGTGGTTATTTTGGTTTTTCGCTTATTCTGGTTTCTTCCTTCCTTTGTTTGTTTCCTTTCTTTGTTCTCCCTGTCTCACTGTCTTCCTTACTTTTTACCTTGCCTTCTACTCCTTGCCTTCTTGTCCACCCTATGGTCTCCACCTCGGTGTTTGAGACAGTCTGTCCTTTATCTGCCTCTCTCCCCCTTTTTTTCCTATTCTTCTTTCCTCCCCGTGTGTGCCTGGAGGCCAACCCACGCGTTCACACGCATAGCCAATGATGGGGTAATGCATAATTCCCCTCCCTGGGTAGACAAGTAAGGCACGCACGTACCCCCTGATAAAGGCCAGGCCCAGGAAGAGGCGATTGCCTGAGCTGACACCTTCCGACCATGCCGATTGGTCCCTCCGTCCATTTCTCAGGAGGTGTAAACATTCACCTAAGGTGGGAGCGCCCTCTGAGAGGGTCCCCACAAGGAAGGAGCCCGCCATCTGAGACTCTGGCAATCATGGGGGATTCATCCGCAATGGATTTCTCTTCTTCTTCTCTCGCGACTTCTGCCCAAAAGCATAAACTTGTCCAGCCCCAGTGACAAAAATGCTACTGCCTGCCCCAAAGTTCCTCGTAGTTTCTAGATCTGAGGACGGAAAAGATTTTTCATCTGTCAACCCTTTCATTGTTCAGAAGGGCGTAGATGCCATAGCCGGACCTGTCAAGTCTTGTACAGTTAGAAACTGAGAGCGCCTTTCAGGTATAAAAACTCCTTCGGGCCACACTCCTGTACACATTCCCTGTCCGGATGGTGGCTCACCACACTTTGAATTCTTCGCGTGGTGTGGTATATACTAGATCACTCGACGGATTGACTGATGAGGAGATTCAGTCTTTCATTGCTGAGCAGGGTGTGACGGCTGTCCATAGGGTCATGAAAAGGGTCGACAATGACCTTGTACTGGCCCGGACCCTTTTCTTGACCTTTGATAGTGTTCAGCTGCCGTCGTGCATCAAAGCAGGCTATGAGGTTATTTCTGTTCGCCCCTACGTCCCGACACCTACGCGCTGCTACCAGTGTCAGCATTTTAATCACACCCGCCAGTCGTGTTCTGATGCAGCTAAATGCATCACTTGTGGCAGGGACGCCCATGAGGGTGACTGTCCACCTCCATCTCCTCATTGTGTGAACTGTCAGGGTGACCATGCAGCATCCTCCTGCGACTGTCCCATCTACAAGGATGAACGCTGTATACAGGAAATTCGGGTCAAAGAAAAAGTGTCCACCTCGGCTGCTCACAAGCTATTTGCTAGTAGGAAGCCAACGCTGCTCCCAGTGGGGAAATACAGTACTGTCCTCACGTCTCCTCAACCTACCAGGGAGTTGTCGACACAGACATGCGATCTGACCTTTAGCGCTACGGTCGTTCGTTCGGCCAGTGCTAAGATCGCCCGGTCAACATCTCTTCCTCCCGTCACCCCTAAGACACAAGCACCTTCATCAGCTTCTGCCAGATGCATGGGCCTTCAAGAAGGAACCGTGCCGTGAGGACTTCCTACGTACCCCGAACTCCCAGCCATCGACCAGTACTTTAACTAAACAACCTTCCAAGAAGGCTCATAGGAAGCAAAGTTCTCCTTCTCCACCATGGCGCGTTTCTTCTCCTGCACCACCCAGCGGTTGCTGCCCCAGGCCGTCATCCGTTTCGCATGGCCGCACCACTGGTAGCCGAACATCTGGCTGTTCACCGGCGGATGAAGCTCCCCCTCCCGGCCATCTTAACACGGTGGCCAACGAACCTATTGAAAAAATGGAGGATGACTCTCCACCTATTGATGGTGGCAGCAGTGGTCGCTTGAAGCCAGGCCCTCAGTGGCCTTCGAGGTGACCCCTTCTTGCTTCTCCTTTTTCTTTTTCTTCTCATGATGGCACTTCTTCATTGGAATATTCACAGCATTCACTCCAACTGCAACGACTTAAAGTTGCTGCTATGCTTGCACTGTCCACTCGTAGTAGCTCTCCAGGAAACAAAGCTATGCCCATGTGATCGAATTGACTTGGCACACTATGCCTCTGTGCATTTTGACCTACCCCCTGTGGCAGGTATTACAGCTTTCGCAACCAACAGCCGCCCCATCAGGAAAGAAGGAAGGAGAGGGAAAGACGAAAGGATGTGGGCCCTAAGGGAGAGGGCAAGGAGTCACTCCAATCCCGGGAGTGGAAAGACCCACCTTAGGGGGGAAAAAGGACAGGTACACACACACACACACACACACACACACACACACACACACACACACACAGTAAGGGCAAAGAGTTTGGGCAGAGATGTCAGTCGAGGCGCCCACACACACACACACACACACACACACACACACACACACACACACACACAGTAACGGCAAAGAGTTTGGGCAGAGATGTCAGTCGAGGCGGAAGTACAGGGGCAAAGATGATGTTGAAAGACAGGTGAGGTATGAGCGGCGGCAAATTGAAATTCGAAATTAGCGGAGATTGAGGCCTGGCGGATAACGAGAAGAGAGGATATGCTGATGGGCAAGTTCTCATCTCTGGAGTTCTGACAGGTTGGTGTTAGTGGGAAGTAACCAGATAACCCGGATGGTGTAACACTGTGCCAAGATGTGCTGGCCGTGCACCAAGGCATGTTTAGCCACAGGGTGATCCTCATTACCAACAAACACTGTCTGCCTGTGTCCAATCATGCGAATGGACAGTTTGTTGCTGGTCATTCCCACATAGAAAGCTTCACAGTGTAGGCAGGTCAGCTGGTAAATCACGTGGGTGCTTTCACACGTGGCTCTGCCTTTGATCGTGTACACCTTCCGGGTTACAGGACTGGAGTAGGTGGTGGTGGGAGGGTGCATGGGACAGGTTTTACACTGGGGGCGGTTACAACGGTAGGAGCTAGAGGCTAGGGAAGATGGTTTGGGGATTTCATAGGGTTGAACTAAGAGGTTACGAAGGTTAGGTGGACGGTGGAAAGACACTCTTGGTGGAGTGGGGAGGATTTCATGAAGGATGGATCTCATTTCAGGGCAGGATTTGAGGAAGTCATATCCCTGTTGGAGACCCACATTCAGAGTCTGATCCTGTCACAAGTGGGGCACTTTTGGGGTTCTTCTGTGGGAGGTTCTGGGTTTGAGGAGATGAGGAAGTGGCTCTGGTTATTTGCTTCTGTACCAGGTCAGGAGGGTAGTTGCGTGATGCGAAAGCTGTTTTCAGGTTGTTGGAGTAATGGTTCAGGGATTCCAGACTGGAGCAGATTCGTTTGCCACGAAGACCTAGGCTGTAGGGAAGGGACCGTTTGATGTGGAATGGGTGGCAGCTGTCATAATGGAGGTACTGTTGCTTGTTGGTGGGTTTGATGTGGACGGATGTGTGAAGCTGGCCATTGGACAAATGGAGGTCAATGTCAAGGAAAGTGGCATGGGATTTGGAGTAGGACCAGGTGAATCTGATGGAACCAAAGGAGTTGAGGTTGGAGAGGAAATTCTGGAGTTGTTCTTCACTGTGAGTCCAGATCATGAAAATATCATCAATACGTCTGTACCAAACTTTGGGTTGGCAGGCCTGGGTAACCAAGAAGGCTTCCTCTAAGTGACCCATGAATAAGTTGGCGTACGAGGGGGCCATCCTGGTACCCATGGGTGTTCCCTTTAATTGTTGGTATGTCTGGCCTTCGAAAGTGAAGAAGTTGTGGGTCAGGATGAAGCTGGCTAAGGTAATGAGGAAAGAGGTTTTAGGTAGGGTGGCAGGTGATCGGCATGAAAGGAAGTGCTCCATCACAGCGAGGCCCTGGATTTGCGGAATATTTGTGTATAAGGAAGTGGCATCAATGGTTAAAAAGATTGTTTCCGGGGGTAACAGACTGGGTAAGGATTCCAGGCGTTCGAGAAAGTGGTTGGTGTCTTTGATGAAGGATGGGAGACTGCATGTAATGGATTGAAGGTGTTGATCTACATAGGCAGAGATACGTTCAGTGGGGGCTTGGTAACCAGCTACAATGGGATGGCCGGGATGATTGGGTTTGTGAATTTTAGGAAGAAGGTAGAAGGCAGGGGTGCGGGGTGTTGGTGGGGTCAGGAGGTTGATGGAGTCAGGTGAAAGGTTTTGTAGGGGGTCTAAGGTTCTGAGGATTCCTTGAAGCTCCGCCTGGACATCAGGAATGGGATTACCTTGGCAAACTTTGTAAGTAGTATTGTCTGAAAGCTGACGCAGTCCCTCAGCCACATACTCCCAACGATCAAGTACCACGGTCGTGGAACCCTTGTCTGCCGGAAGAATGACGATGGATCAGTCAGCCTTCAGATCACGGATAGCCTGGGCTTCAGCAGTGGTGATGTCGGGAGTAGGATTAAGGTTTTTTAAGAGGGATTGAGAGGCAAGGCTGGAAGTCAGAAATTCCTGGAGAGTTTGGAGAGGGTGATTTTGAGGAAGAAGAGGTGGGTCCCGCTGTGACGGAGGACGGAACTGTTCCAGGCAGGGTTCAATTTGGATAGTGTCTTGGGGAGTTGGATCATTAGGAGTAGGATTAGGATCATTTTTCTTCATGGCAAAGTGATATTTCCAGCAGAGAGTACGGGTGTAGGACAGTAAATCTTTGACAAGGGCTGTTTGGTTCAATCTGGGAGTGGGGCTGAAGGTGAGGCCTTTGGATAGGACAGAGATTTCGGATTGGGAGAGAGGTTAACTACTGAATTAGGGTGTTGTGGTTCCAGATTGTGTTGATTGGCATTTTGAGGTTTTGGGGGGAGTGGAGCTGGAAGTGGGAGATTGAGTAGATGGGAGAGACTGGGTCTGTGTGCAATGAGAGGAGGTTGAGGTTTGCTGGAAAGGTTGTGAAGGGTGAGAGAGTTGCCTTTCCAGAGGTGGGAAACCAGGAGATTGGATAGTTTTTTGAGGTGGAAGGTGGCATGCTGTTCTAATTTGCGGTTGGCCTGTAGGAGGATGCTCTGAACAGCTGGTGTGGATGTGGGAGAGGAAAGACTGAGGACTTTTATTAAGGATAGGAGTTGACGGGTGTGTTCATTGGCTGAGTTGATGTGTAGGTGAAGGATTAGGTGGGTGACGGCAATGGATTGTTCAGTTTGGAACTGGTATAGGGACTGATGGAAAGAAGGGTTACAGCCAGAGATGGGAACTTTAAGTGTGAGGCCTTTGGGGGTAATGCCAAATGTCAGACAAGCTTGAGAAAATAAAATATGGTAGTGTAATCTGGCTAGGGCAAAGGCATGTTTGCGGAGGGAATGTAAATAAAACTTAATGGGGTCATTGTGGGGATGGTGTGAGGGTGACATGGTATTAGAAGGTGGAAAGTGTAACATGAGGTTGAAATGAAAATGAAAATAAAAATATAAATATATGGGGAGAGATAAGGGTGAACTGGAAAGCAACTGGAGATCTGGTGTGAAAAAAGGCGAAAAAGTGTTGGTTATAGCTGGGCTTGTTGATCCTGTGGTGAACAGGGGGAGGGATGGGGGGATGTGGGTTTTTTGGGGGAGAGGGTGGGGAGTTGTTCCAGTCCCGGGAGTGGGGGGACTTGCCTTGGGGGGAGGGAGGGGCGGGTGTGCGCTCGCATACACACCCGTGTCCAGCCGCACGTGCACAGGCACAAGCAGACATTGCCATGGATGCACAAGAAGCAACTATTATGAGCTTATTACAGTATAGTAATGCCTTTGATACTGTCAGCTTTGACATTTTACTTGCCAGACTTAGCATTCTCAATTTCTCGGCAAGTGCAGTGCAAAGGTTTCACTGATATCTGACATCCCACCAGCAATACATCATGCCACAATGGAGGCAGATAGTATTAGGCAACCCCCAGGGTTTGTGTCTGTGTATGTGTGGTTGGATATGGGTGTGTGTGTGAGTGTATACCTGTCCTTTTTTCCGCCTAAGGTAAGTCTTTCCTCTCCCAGGATTGGAATGACTCCTTATCCTCTCCCTTAAAACCCACATCCTTTCGTCTTTCCCTCTCCTTCCCTCTTTCCTGATGAAGCAACCATTGGTTGCGAAAGCTTGAATTTTGTGTGTATATTTGTGTGTCTATTGACCTGCCAGCACTTTAGTTTGGTAAGTCACATCATCTTTGTTTTTAGATATATTTTTCCCACGTGGAATGTTCACTGATATTGCAGTCAAAGTAGCAATGCCATAAGACAGTAATGATTTGCAGAATGAGCTTCAGAGAATTGATGAATAGTTGGCAGTTGACCCAGAATGTAAATAAATGTAACATATTGTTCTTACATAGAAAAAGAAATCCACTATTCTGTAGCCACACTATTGATGAAAAACCACTGGAAATAGTATCTGCCACAAAATATCTAGGAGTAACTATTCAGAGCAACCTTAAGGGGAATGACCACATAAAACAAGTAGTTGGAAAAGCAGAAGCCAAACTTAGATTCATATGAATAATCTTAAGGAAATGTAACTCATCCATGAAGGAAGTGGCTTACAAGGTGCTTGTCTGACTGATTGATGAGTATTGTTTATCTGTCTGGGATCTGTACCAGATAGGACTGATAGCATAGATAGAGAAGATCCAATGAAGAATGGCATGTTTCATTACATCATCACCTAGTTGCATGAGAGTGTTATGGAGATGCTCAACAAACTCCATTGGCAGATGTTATAAGAGACACATTGTGCACCACTGAGAGAGATTTACTATTGAAATTTTGAAAGAGCGCTTTCTGGGAACAGTCAGATGACATATTACTTTCTCCCACATACATTTCATGTAATGACCACAAGAAGAAAATTCAAGAAAGCAGAGTCAATACGAGGCTTCTTTCCAAGTGCTGTTCATGAGTGGAGGACTCAGTTAGTGGTACAAAGAGCACCCTCCACCATACACCTATATGTGGCTTGTGGTGTATGATGTAGATATAGATGAACACTGTTTGCCCAAGTTATCAGTTACAATTTGTGGGCATAGACAGAAGATGTATACTGGCAACACACAATATCCTATATCAGAGGATGCTCTACAACATGACTGTTATGACCTCAGTGCCTGTTTCCAGATATGTGCCTCTCACACGTTTCTCAGAATTCTGCATGTTGGAACTGCCATGTGGTTGGTTCTTACCAGCCACCTGGCCTTCATTTGTGCTAGTTTCTGTGATCTCAGCTTTTATTTTCAGTAACTGTTGCTCTTTTTCACTCCCCTTCCGTTTTTCTATATCTTTAATTTTGCAACCTGCCTATTCCCCCACCACACTGCCCTCTCCAACACCTGTCTAGCATGTATAATGCACTTTACTTTCTGCTCTTATTGACTCTTGCATGATTTATTTTTCAGTAATCTCTATCTTGCTTAGTACCCTATTCTCCTTCATCCAATCTATAAAGTCTCCCATGACCCTAGGTTCGGGGCAACTTTTCCATAACTCTCACTGTTTCCTAAATCTCACCCACCTTCTTCCTTCATCACTCTACCTTTCCCTTCAGTCCTCCTGCCAGAAGAAGGAGCCAATGGCTCCAAATGCTTGTGTATTTCCATGATCCTTGTATGTGTTTTCTCCAGTCAACACTTGGCAAGTAGATCTTGTATCTATCCAGTAATATTTTCAAACATTGGTTATTTTTGTTGACACGTTATCCCTACAGAACAGATTGGAAAGCTTGCATTTTTTTGAAATTCTGTGGTTGGAGAATATTTGTCAGTTCCTGAAGAGGCAAACTGTTATACCGGTCTTCAGGTTGCCATGGAATATAAGTGTTTAATATGCTATCAGTGATGAGGTCATCAGAGATTGGGGATGAGATCATATTGGGAAAGGAAGGAAAGAGAAATTGAGTGTGTCCTTTCTAAGTAACAATCCAGGCAATGACTATAAGCAGTGGAGAAAATGGGAAACCTAAATCTGGAAGCCCAAAGAGTTTGGGCCACCATTGGCCTGAAGATTTATTTAGGTAGTTACATTTTATTTGCATAGAGCCAGCGGAATGCTGGATTTTGTAAATGTCATAAATAATAATATGACAGTAATTACATTAACAAAATATTATGTTAACAGAATCTTCCTTCAGTTCTTGGTAGAACAACATTATAATAAATGAAAAGCACCAGTTTGTTTTTGCTCTACAACATTACTTTTGTTGTGTTAACCAGTTTTCGGCTTACAAGGCCATCTTCAGACATTTACTGCGTACTTTCACCAAAGAAGTTGCAATGTTTACAAACAACATTGAAAGAGAAGCAAAAACATACAGCAAGCAACATCTTTGACAGTGTGGTGGTAGTGCATTGAAGACTGTCAAGTAAATAGATAAAAATGGACTAAACAGGAAAAACTTTAACACAAAATAGGAACAGCATGCCTACATAACAGTTTCTATTAATAAACAAAACTAATAAAATAAAATTAGTACTTGACAAGGCTACATCAGGAGGTATAAAAAAATGGAGAGTGATACACAAACCTATTGAAAGAAGAAACAATCATCAGCATGTTATACCCTTATAATCCTATCATCAGTGTCTAACATGCAGTGTCTTTTAGTTGCCGGCCGGAGTGGCCGTGCAGTTCTGGGTGCTACAGTCTGGAGCCGAGTGACTGCTACAGTCGCAGGTTCGAATCCTGCTTCGGGCATTGATGTGTGTGATGTCCTTAGGTTAGTTAGGTTTAATTAGTTCTAAGTTCTAGGCGACTGATGACCTCAGAAGTTAAGTCGCATAGTGCTCAGAGCCATTTGAACCATTTTTTTTGCCTTTTAGTTACATATTATTCATATGTTCTCTCAATTCTTAGCTATGGCCTTCTTTTTTGGGGAACAAATGCACAGAATATGAATGCAATTTTCAAACTCCAGAAAAGAGCCATAAGAACAATAACCAAAAATACTAGTCAAGCTCATTGTAAAGATCTGTTCAAAACACTAGGGATTTTAACTGCTCCATGTGAATACATTTGCCAGTCAGTTGTACACATCAAAAATAACATTGGTAATTACTGCACAAACAGCTCTGTCCATGACCATGCAACAAGATATAGACTCAACTTACATTTACCAAGAAAAAATAAACATAAAACTCAAAACAGCATTTTCTACCATGGAATAAAACTGTACAATAAATTACCAAAAGAGATTAAAGAAATTACAAAAATACACTTATTTAAAAAGGCAGCTAAAAATTACCTATTATGCAATACATTTTATACATTGAAGGATTACTTAGATAAAACAGAGTAGGGGTTTCATAAAAAATGTTATACAAATAAATAATAATAACACTGCAGGAGTAGATTTAATGATTGTCTCCAACTAGAATTCTGTAAATTTTTGTGTACACAAATTAGCTTATTTTAAATTGATATAAACTTATAAATACTTTGCCATGTCCTATGCCCTTGTAAAAAGACATCTACAGATGAATAAAGATAATACTACTACTAATGTATCTACTGAATACATAAGGAACTTAAGCAATATCAATAAGACAAACAGAAATAAATAGATGCAGGAAAATGGAGGCATCTGAGGGAACATATTGTAAATGCAGCCTTTGAGAGTGTGGTGGTACAGAACATTGTAACAGTTTGCATTAAATAAATGAATCAAGTAATATATAAACAATATTTGGTGAGACAACTCAAGAGGTGTTAAACATGGACAGTAATACAAGTATCAGTTAAGAGAAAGCCTTAACAACTGAAACAACAATCTAGTCTTTAGATTAGATTAGATTAGATTTACTTTCATTCCAATTGATCCGTAGTGAGGAGGTCCTCCAGGATGTGGAACATGTCAGAAAAACAACAATACATGACAAATATTTAAACTAAAACAAATAAGCTAATGTACCTTTCCCTTCAGTCCTCCTGCCAGAAGAAGGAGCCAATGGCTCCAAATGCTTGTGTATTTCCATGATCCTTGTATGTGTTTTCTCCAGTCAACACTTGGCAAGTAGATCTTGTATCTATCCAGTAATGTTTTCAAACATTGGTTATTTTTGTTGACACGTTATCCCTACAGAACAGATTGGAAAGCTTGCATTTTTTTGAAATTCTGTGGTTGGAGAATATTTGTCAGTTCCTGAAGAGGCAAACTGTTATACCGGTCTTCAGGTTGCCATGGAATATAAGTGTTTAATATGCTATCAGTGATGAGGTCATCAGAGATTGTTAAATTTCCAAAAATGCTGAAACACTTAATTCTTTGTTCCTGACCAAGAAACCAAATACCAATTTTTGTAAGTCTAGCTTCAAAATTGCCTTAATAGAAACATTTTTGAAAAAACCCTTCATCCCATATTTCACCCCCTTGATGTTGGTATTTCAAAAAATCCCTGCTTAAATGACACCGGCAATATAAGATCCACACCTCCAAATTTCAAGTTTCTATCGTATCTATCACTGGACTGGGCAATGATGAGGCAGTCAGTCAGGGCATTATATATAGAGATTGTGTTTGGATGTTTCACCATCATGTCTTATGCTAAATGGTTCATGTTCATCATCTTTGAACTTAAATTCATTCTTGAATTAGTTCTCAGAAAGCTTTACTTTTATTATCAGACTGCTCTATTGTTTTGTTGCTAATCCATTTCCTAAGATTAGCAATTTCAGTGTTAAAAGTTTTCTTTGCCTCATTTCATTTCTCCTTCAAAAACTGTACAGCATTAGCTTTATAAAGTAGGTTTAGATGTATATTTGACTGAGCCTAATCAGATTTGGGGGAATTTCATTCTAGGATTACTTCCATTTTGGTAATGTTTAAGTACCTGAAGGGTTTCTCTGAAACAGTGGCAATAGTCATAAGGTCTCATCAGGGTTTCATAGAACTTATTCCATTTGTTATCAGTTCCTTACACCTGGTACACAGAACCTCATTTCTCCTCTGATTGTATTTAAAGGCATTACTATTCAATCTATTCAGAGTTAATTTCAGCAGAACATCCTTTGTTATTTTTCTATGACTGAATTTATGTACTCTACCACATGACAAAAGTGATCAAAATAATTTAAAGCTAGGCTACCTGACCTATAAAAATTCCTGGTGGTTATAGAATAATCCATTTTAGTGGAGTATTTGTCATTTACTCTAGTACCTGATGCAACAAGAAGCTGAGGCTTCATTGCAGTTAACAAAAATATTGACTCTACTGATACTGAATTCGAATGTGACAGTGAATTTACCTGGTCATGTCTAACAGGTCTAGATGAAATCAAGTTAATTGTTGCATGTTTTTACTGGTTACCCAATTTCATTGTGACAGTTCTACAGTCATTCAAGAAAGTCTTCAGTCAGAAGCACCTAAATACCCAGATTATACAACATTAGTTTTAGGTGTCTTTAACCTACTGAGTATGGACTGGTACATACAGATTCATTGCAGGGGTACAGACAGACAATCTTGAAAAGTACTTTTGAACATATTTTCCAAAAACTGTCTTGAGCTAGAAACAGCAGATACACTATGTGATCAAAAGTGTCAGGACACCCCCAAAATCATACGTTTTTCATATTAGGTGCATTGTGTTGCCACCTTCTGCCAAGTACAACATATCAGCAACCTCAGTAGTCATTAGACATCGTGAGAGAGCAGAATGTCTCTCTGCAGAACTCACAGACTTCCAACATGTTCAGGTGATTGGGTGTCACTTGCGTCAGACATCTTTATGCAAGATTTCCACACTCCTAAACATAACTAGGACCACTGTTTTCAATGTGATAGTGAAGTGGAAACAGCACAAAAGCGTACAGGCCGACGTCGTCTGTTGACTGACAGTTTAAGAGAGTCACAGTGTGTAGTAGGCATACATCTACGCAGACCAGCACATAGGTATTCCAAACTGCATCTGGATCCACTGCAGGTACTATGACAGTTGGGTGGGAGGTGAGAAAACTTCGATTTAATGGTTGAGCGGCTGCTCATAAGCCACACATCACGCCAGTAAATGCCAAACGATGTCTTGCTTGGTGTAAGGAGCGTAATCATTGAATGATTAAACAGTGAAAAAACATTGTGTGGAGTGATGAATCATGGTACAAAATGTGGTGATCGAATGGCGAGGTGTGGATATGGCGAATGCCCAGTGAATGTCATCTGCCAGCATGTGCAGTGGCAACAGTAAAATGCGGAGGCGGTGGTGTTATTGTGTGGTCATGTTTTTCATCAAGTGACCTTGCACCTCTTGTTGTTTTGTGTGGCACTATCACAGCACAGGCTACATTGATGTTTTAAGCACCTTCTTGCTTGCCACTGTTGAAGAGCTATTCAGGGATGGCGATTGCATCTTTCAACATGATCAAGCACCTGTTCATAATGCACTGTCTGTGGCAGAGTGGTTACATGACAACAACATCCCTGTAATGGACTGGCCTGCACAGAGTTCTGACCCGAAACCTGTAAAACACCTTTGGGATGTTTAGGAATGCCGACTTCATTCCAAGTCTCACCAACCGACATCAGCACCTCTCCTCAGTACAGCACTCTGTGAAGAATGGGCTGCCATTCCCCAAGAAACCATTGAGCACCTCGTTGAATGCATGCCTGAGAGAGTGGATGCTGTCATCAAGGGTAAGGATGGCCAACAACCATATTGAATTCCAGCATTACCGGTGGAGGGCACCACGGACTTGCACCTCATTTTCAGCCAGGTGTCTGGACACTTTTGATCACATAGTGTAAGTAGTTGTTGGCATCCCCACTTAGATAATGAACTGACATCATTTTGTTCCAGTGAGCCGTAGTGCCATTGAGTTAGTAGACTGGAGCCACTGACTCAAGAGTAGTACCAACTGTCCCTCGTGCAACCCCATTGTCAATATCTATGAGGAAGAGTGGGCATCTGTGGGTTGTGTCCTTAGAAGGTCTTTGCTTGCCGATATATACACGGGGTTCACTGGCCTGAGAAGGGAGGCACGAAGTTTGGAGATTGGTGGTAGCATTGCGACAAGAGATGGTCATGAGGTCTGAACGGCCAAAGCCGTGAGCTATGCAAGGTGGGCCTGCACAGAGTGAAGATACCAGAGTACTTCACTGGGGTCAGCATCAACTACAAGCAGCAGGCTGACATTTTGTCGGTTGGTTATCAACATTAATGTCAGATGACCACTTGTGGCCCGGCTGCCCTCTTCTGCCTGGCTTTCATTGGCACACTCAGTAAGCACAGTGGATCCATGGCACTGCTTGCTGATAAAGGGGAGTAACATTCTGTAATACTCATGGTGATTTGTGTCATTGCCTACCTGCCCTCCTTATTATTTTCCAGTTAAGTGAACTTTTGGGAGAATTTCCCAAAGTACTTCATGACAGGTTGGGAGTCACAGACATCATTTGATACCATATTCATGTTATGGATGATGTGCTGGTTTGCCTGGTTTTAGGGAGCATATTGGTTTACTGTGTTAGATCTTAATCAGGCTTATTACCAGATACCCTTAACAGAGGAATCTAAGCATCTCATCGCCTTCACCCTGGATTGGAATTTATATGAGTTCATCCGAGTTCCATTTGGTTTGTCAATCAGTGCAGCAGTTTTATCCCATTTATTGGATAAAATTTTAGGTGATTCAAAGTTTAATTGTGTCTTCAGTTATTGGGACAATGCAGTCATATTCAGTGCCTCCTTTGAAGAGCATTTAGAGCACATCTCACATCTGGAAGGTACTCTCCAGGCTTAGGGATGTGGTCCTGACTGTGAAACCCTCAAAGATAACCTTGGCTAAGCACCAAGTGTCATTTTTGGGTCACTTGGTATCTGGTGATGGAATTAGCATTGATCCAGAATGAACTAAGGCATTGAGGAATTTTCCGCAACCACGGAATAAGAGGGAGGTTGCCTGATTTGTAGCAATGACTAATTATTTCCACAAATTTGTCCCAAACTCTGTGCAACCTTCAGCTCCATTAAATTTGTTATGCAGAAATAATGAGAAATTCATGTGAGCTGAAAGTCAGCAGGCAGCCTTTGAGGGAATCAAAACTGTGATGTCCAACCCACTGGTTTTAGCCATACCTGACTTTAAGAAATGATTTGTGGCCCACACTGATGCTTGCATTACTGGTATCGCAGCAGTTCTTTTACAGAAAGATCAAGATATCAGGCATCTGCTTCCCAACATCTGGAGGGGCCTGAACTCAATTACTCGGTATATGAGTGTGAAGCGTTAGCTGTGTTATTTGCTCTGGAAAAATTTTGGTTCTATCTCAAACATAATGAATTTGATCTAGAGATGGATAATTAGGTCCTTAGTTGGGACCTAGCTTGTCCTAAGAAGACAGAGCGTATTGGAAGATGGGCGGTCCGCATTTTGGCTTTCCATTTTAAGGTTCAGGACATTGAGGGCTTTGATAATCAGTCTGCTGATGCCCTTAGCAGGATGTTCCAACAGCATGAGCTTGATGAGGAAATGCCAGACAGTTAACTAGTATGTACTATCCTTGCTGAGGTACCCAAACTGTTTAATAATTTGTAAACTGAACAAGAATAATACCCATTTTGGGGGGGGGGGGGGTGGCTCAGGAAGCAAATACTAGATGGACAGGAATCCAGTGACTGTTTTCTGAAGAATGGGATTCTGTGTAACTGCAGGGGTAGGTCTGGGGTAGCTAGATTTTATCTCCCTTGACCCTTAGTTATTCTGGTCTTCCGGTACTTTCATGACTTTATAAAACGTTAGAGATAGTCAAGTAGCAGCTGACCTGGCCAACACTTTATAAAAACATTAGAGGTTTAGTCAAAGAATGCCGAGATTGTAAGAATGGAAGACCAAGTAACTCCCTGGCAAGGGGATTGCTGCAGTCGGAATGGGAAGAGCATCCACTGGTCAAATTGTTTGTTTATTATGTGGGCCAGCTTCCCTGGACAAAAAAAGGCAATCTGTATATTCTCATAGTAGTGGACACCTTCTCCAGGTTCATACCTAGCTGGGGTGAGAGCGCTCTTATCACCATCTCTCATGGTACTAATGTATTTACATGGTTTGGGCCACTGCAGCCATTGGTTATGGATAGCATTCCTGGATTTCTGTCAAGATTGTTTAGACAATTCTGTTTTGGCAATGGGATAAATCATGTTACCACCACACCTTATTATCCTTACAGTTCCTGTGCCAAAAGGATTAACTGCAACTTGAAGTCAGCATTGATTATTTACCACCATAAATCATCCAAGAAGTGGGATACAACCTCACCCTGATTAAACTTAGTGTTTAACTCCATGTGGAATGAAGAATCCCATGCCACCCCAGCTAGCCTAATGCTTGCATATCCCGTGAATTCCTGACTCTCCAATTTATGTAAGATAAATCATCTTTCACCTCCATCTATCAGTCCGAAGGTACTTAGAGAGCAAAGGGACCAAATATTAGGAACGTTCACGATTTTCAGGCCTGTCACTATAACAGAAACAAGTGCCCCTTTCAAGGGGAGATAGGGGATATTGTCTACATCAGAAACATTTCTGGGTGGACTTCCCAGGATAAATGTTTAGAGAAACTTGCCCCACATTTCCTAGGTCCATATTCCATTGTCAAAATTTTAAGCCCAGTCAATCTTTTGGTCAGGGACCCAGAAAAGAGGAAGCTCATCTCAGGCAAATTAAAATTTCCAGCAGAGTGAAGGGTTCTTAGATCTGGGGGAAGGCTTGTTCAGGTTTGAGAGGGGGATGTTGAGATGTGGCGCCATTGAGTTAGTAGACTGTTCTGTCTGGCATCAGTGGCTCAAGAACTGTATCGACTATCACTCTTGTGGCCCCATTGCCAATATCTGTGAGAAAGAGTGGATATCTGTGGTCCGTGTCCTTAAAAGGTCCTTGAGAGGGGTCTGCTGGCCTGAGAAGGGAGGCACAAAGTTTGCCGATTGCAGTAGCATCACAACAAGAGGTGGCTACAAGGTCCGAGTGGCCAAAACCACAAGCTGTGCAAGGAGGGCCTCTGCAGAGTTACGATACCAGAGTACTTCACTGGGGTCAGCATTGACTACAAGCAGCAAGCTGACATCCTGTCAGTTGGTTGGCAACATTTGTGTTGGACGACTGCTCGTGGCCTGGCTGCCCTCTTCTACCTGGCTTTCATTGGCACCACTCAGTAACCACTGTAACACACCATGGATCCAAGGAACTGCTTGCTAATAAAGTGAAGTAACATTCTGTAATCCTCGTGTTGATTTTTGTCATTGCCTACCTGCCCTGCTTATGATTTTCCAGTTTGTACCTGACCCTCAGAGTTTTACTCAGTCGGCTCTTTGGTCATTAATAGAGGCCATAATATTGTACTGAGACACTGGTTGTCATTTGAAAATTTGTCCCACTATTATATTTCCTTTCCTTTCTGGTTTGCACCCAGTCATTAATGTTCTAATGACCAGCTCCTGGCCATAAATACAGCCAGAACAATTATACTAATGCACATGTTGCCATTAAACAAAAGAGGGACCTTCTAGTTAGATTTAGGTGTTAACCAGTTCAGTTATTTGATTGCATTTACATTTTTAAATCTTTAGTTATAATCTGAACAACCTGTTGTATTAAGGTGTGTTTGAAAGACCGGATCATTATTGGTGTATTTTAGCTGGATCTTGTGGTTCTGGCAAGTGAGTTCTCTTGTACTAAGTATTCACAAGTGATGTTTTAAGACGTTCCTTCAGAACGGTCTTAATAACTGAAATCAGTTTAACTTTGAAAATATTAACAGCCAACTGTCACCAGGGCATTAGTCAAAATAAGATTGTCAAAAGGGACAGGTTGGGATCCAATCGCACCTTGGCTGTTGATTGAAATTAGAAAGTTGGTTGCTTTTAAGTAAGCTTTATCATTGTCATATTGTTTCCTAATCTGTTTAATCTTTAAGCACATATTAACCCAGAACCTTTAGACATACAGCCTTCTAATTAAAAATTATGTCATCTGTTTTGAGTAACTTAAACATTCTTGTCATCAATGGTGCTTATATAATTTTCATATGTTGCAGAAAGGCATGTAATAGCAGAGGCTTTGTCCAGTGCAATAGTAAACACTGCCATTTGACCCAATAACATGTAGGCTGCAGGTATGGTTGTATATTGTTAAATATACAGGTTGTGTGAAAAGTAAGTTACATGTTTGCGTCCTTCCTTCCACATTTTCTTTAATTCTGGTAGGTACCATGTTTCATCCAGTATGATGGATGTAGAGGAATTGTAGGAAAAGTTTAAATGGACTATATATCATGCTCTGGAGATGTATGTACTGATTAAGTGGATGAAGGACAGAAAATATCCTTTGTGGTTTACCACTGAAATTAGGAAAATACTGGGAAAGTAAAGGCTGTTGCACTCTCAGTTCAAAAGAGAATGAACAAATGATCACAGGAAAACGTTAGTAGAGATTCAAGCATCTGTAAAAAGATAAATGTGTAATCCGTACAACTGTCATACCTAAGCAAAAGATATTGTTGAGAACACAAGAAAATTCTGGTCATCTATAAGACTACTAATGAAGTCTTAGGCTTTTATCCAGTCACTCATTGACCAACCTGCATGCAGGTAGAAGACAGCAAAAAGAAAGCTGAAGTTTTAAATTTTGTGTTTAAGAAATCATCCACACAGGACAATCATACAAACATTGATCTGTTGCAAAGACTTCCATATGGTGGACACAGTAATGGTCACCCCTGGCATAACAAAATAACTGAAATAGTTAGAAACAAATAAGTCGCAGGTCCAGATGGAACCCTAATTAGCTTTTACAAAGAGTAGTTTATGGCATTGCCCTTTTACTTAGCTTGAATTAATGAACCTCTCATCCACTGAAAAGTTCCAGGTGCCTGGAAAAAGGCACAGTTGACTCTTGTGTATAAGAAGGAAAAACGAAGGACCCAAAAAATTACAGACCAGTATCATTAACATTCGGTTTCTTGCAAAATTGTAGAACACAATCTGAATTCGAATGCAATAAATTTCCTAGATACTGTGAAACTTATGTCCACAAATCAGCATGGTTTTAGCAAGTATTACTCATGTGAAGCTCAGCGTGCCTTTCTCTCACATGATATACTGCAAACTATGGAAAAAGGGCAACAGGGTGACTTCATATTCTCAGATTTCCAAAAAGCATTGGATATTGTGCCCCACTGCAGACTGTTACTGAAGGCATGAGCATAAAGATTAGGTCTCCAGAAATGAAAGTGGCTCAAAGACTTCTCACGTAGCAGGACCCTGTGTGCTGTCCTTGAGGGCTGGTGTCAGTCAGTGACAAGGATATTGTAAGGAGTGCCCCAGGGAGATGTGAAAGGACTGCTATTTTTTTCTGTAGGCTCAAATGATGTGTCAGACAGGGTGAGCAGCAATCTGCAGCCATTTGTCGATGATGCTGTCACACACAGGAAGCTGTCATCATTGACTGACTCTAGGAGAATACAAGATATCTTAGACAAAAATTTCTATTTCGTGTGATAAATCTCAGCTAGCTCTAAATGTCTAAAAATGTAAATTAATGTGGATGAGTAGAAAAAACAAACCAGAAATGCTTGAATAAGTGTTACTAGTGTAATGCTCGAAACATTCGTGTCAATTAAATGTCTAGGCATAATGGTACAAAGCGATGTGAAATGAAACAAGCATGTGAGGACTGTAGTAGGGACGGTGAATGATTGACTTTTAGTAAAGTGTCGTTCAGATGACATACTAGTGAAAGCCATGGTACTATTTGAGTTTTTGGGTCAGATTAAAGGAAGACATAAAACAATTCAGAGGTGGGCCATTATATTTGTTACTGGCAAGTTCAGTCAAAATGCAAGTATTGTGGAGATGCTTAGGGAACTCAAATGGGAAACCCTGGAGGTAAGGAAACATTCTTCTCTAGGAACACTATTGAGAAAATTTAGAGAACTAGCATCTGAGGCTTATTGCAGTACAATTCTACTGTCACCAACTTACATTTCATGCAAGGATAATGAAGATTAGACGTGATAAATAAGGATTCTCATGGAAGAATGTAGACAGTCATTTTTCCCTTGTTCTGTTTGCAAATGGAACAGGAAAGGAAATAAGAAGTAATTGTTCAGGGCATCCTACACCATGCACCATACAGTAGCTTGTGTAGTATTGATGTAGATGTAGATGTATTATATTTAAAAGATTTTATGAGTTTAATATGTCAGTGAGCTTCAAATTTACTACATTCTTTGGATTTGCATCTATATTAAAATCACCAAATATTTCAACACTGTAAAATCCAGGATGAAACGTAACAGTACTATGAAAAGGAAAGTTGCTACTAACCATATAGCAGAGATGCTGAGTCGCAGATGGCCACAACAAAGAGACTCACAAAAGGCCTCTGTCAAAAATAGATGACAGACACATATGTGTGCATGTGCACACACGCGCACACACACAAAATGCAACTCACACACATGACTGCATCTTAGGCAACTGAAACCACAGAGAGAGAGAGAGTGAGTGTGTTCCTTTTCAACAAATATTTACTTATTTATGGCCATTACAATTACAAGTACAGGGCGAATTAGAAACTGAGCACACAGGTTATTTTACAGTAGACTTACTTGTGTAGATACATATAATAATTAATGAAAAGGAAAAACCAAAACTTTATTTATAATTTAATTTAATAAATATAGGCACTCAACTTTTCTTTCAGCTGCAGTACTTGAGTGTTGACAAAACATAAGAAACTTTTCACATTTACTTGTCATCGATGCCTTATATGTAACACATTTCTGAGGAAAGTGCCATAGTAGAGCAATTTCTTTCTGATTCTTTTGGACTATTCCCAAAGTATTCCTTAACTTTGTACAGCCAAACTATTGTCTAGAACTCTCTTACTTTTGTTTTAAAGACTGGTAATGCTTTTGTATTTTGTAAACTGTTTGGTAGCCTGTTGTGTAATAAGCACCTAGCTTTAGCAGGACCTTTATCAGCCAGTTGTAGTCAAGTACCATTGATGTGGTAACAGACTATGTGATAACAAACTTTAACTTTTGTGCTACAAATGTGTACTTCTCTGTTTAGCATTAGTGCACAGTTTGCTTTGACATACATGATAGTTTCACATACATACATAGATGGAACTGTCAAAATTGTAAATTGTCTGAATTTGATTTTACAAGATTCTCTTGGTGATAGCCTTATATACCAGGTACAGGGATTTCTTCTCATTTCATTCACATATGGAGTGCAGGAAGAATGATTGTTTGGATACCTTCATGTGTGCTGTAATTATTATTAAGAGCCTGCCACTTCCATTTCTTCAGCATCTCTGTGGCACTCTCCCTTGGATTAATGGATTAAACAAACCTGTGACCATTTGTGCTGCCCTTGCCTGTATATGTTCAATATCCCCTGTTAGTCCTATCTGGTACGGTTCCTACACATTTGAGCAGTATTCTAGGATGGGTCACACGAGTGATTTGTAAGCAATCTCCTTTGTAGAGTGAGGGCATTTCCGCAGCATTCTCCAATAAATCAAAATATGGCACCTTCTTTACCCATGACTCAGCCCACGTTATCATCCCCCTTTAATATCCTCACAAAGTGTAACACCCTGGTATTTGTATAAGTTTGCTGATTCCAACAGTGACTCATTGATATTATAGTTACAGGTTACTATGCTTTTTTCATTTTGTGAAGTGCACAATTTTACACTAGTGAACATTTACATCAAGTTGAAGAACACCACTTTCAAATCTGATCAAGATCTAACTGAATATTTATGAAGATTCATTCAGGCAGTACTTCATTATAGATAACTGCATCAACTGGAAAAAGCCTGAGTTTACTTTTAATATTGTCCGCAAGGTCATTAATACACATAATATACTTGTGCATACACTGATCAGCCAGAACAGCACGATCACCTACCTAATGACCGGTATGGCCACTTCCGACAGGGATGACAGTGGCAATGCATTGTGGTATGGAAGCAATGAGGTCTTGGTAGGTAGCTGGCACCACATAAGTTACCTAATTCCCATAAATTCCAGGGAGGGATGCTGATCTCTGATGCCACGTTCAGTCACATCCTGACCAATTTCAGATATGGTGAGTTGGGGGACCAGAACATCAACTGGACTTGCCACTGTGTTCCTCGAACCACTCGGTCACTCTCTCTTCGCCTAATGACACGGTGCATTATCTTGCTGAAAAATGCCACTGCCATTGGAAAACATAATTGTTAAGAAGGGGTGTACAATACTCCTTGCACGAGCTCCACCGGACCTATGGATGCCCACTTGAATGTCCTCAGAGCATAATAGAGCCACCGCCATCTGTTCCTTTGGAAGACAGAGGCTTTGCACCCTCCCATCAGCGTGATTAAAAAAGTATCACAATTCACCAGACCGAGCAATGCTCTGTCACTGTACTAATTTCCAGTGCCAATGGTCACATGCCCATTTCAGTTGTAGTTGCCGATGTTGTGGTTTAACAGTGGCACGTGCACGGGTCATTGACTGCAGAGGCCCATCTTTAGAAGGGTTTGGTGCACTGTGTATTCAGACATACTTGGATGATTGCTCCATGTCTGGTATCTATATGTATTATGCTATCTGTCTGATACAGATATAAGGTGTTCTGCATATTACTTTTGTCATAATGTCTGCTCAAATCACCAAACTGCTCAGCTATAAATCTCAGGTGACGTAGGATGTTTGAACGGAAAATTTGTAATGATGAAGAAAGTAGGTTAGGTGCTGTTCAATGTTGCAGCAAGCCAATGCTTTTCACTAATGTGTACTTCATGAAAACCAGTCCAATATTATGTTATTGTATTATTTGTATTCTGACAGTCATAAACAATTGGAATGTAATGTGCAGCACAAGGCAAATCTATGATAAAATAATGTTTCAAAGATTAGGTATTTGTCTGCAGCCCATGAGGATTTGTATTCATGGTATAGCTATTGTTTCTTCAGACATCTACTTTCAACTGAAGTCTTGTTAATTCATTATTTTATGACTGATGAGAAAATATATACATATAGATCAAACCTTTAGGATGGCCGAACTATCCATTTTGTTCCAATTTTTTTTTTTACTCATTCATATGTAACTAGTGGTACTTCACCCTTTAAATTAATCTATGTCAGAATTTACCTTTATCTGTGCCCGGTTTTATTTACTGTCTGATGTGATGTTGCTACATCATGTCTAATGTGGTGATGATCAACGAGACGACCGTCAACTGGTTATTGAGCAGTATACATTCTGGAAGTACCCTGTGGGTACTTAACTTACCAGTATAAACCTGATTCTACAGTGGCATCTGGCCATGGTGGCTCTCAGTCTCTACAAAGTAAATAAATAAATAATTGGGATGATGGCTTTCTAGCTACGAGAACAAGGTGCCTTTGACAATTATTGAGGGCAAATTCCTCTGTCCATCCTTGTGGTTTCCTGACCTTAAATGTGAACCGCTTTCTTGTGGTGTACAGCATACCCCAGCAGTTATTAACAACAATATCTTGACTTAATTAATTCCATCAATCTGCTAACGACTGTTTATTTATATGTACTGGAGTTTGAAAAAATATGCATCTTTTACCTTTGCCTTATATATAATTTTGTAACATTATAAACACATGAAATATGTCCTTGAACTTGAAATAGCACTTCATATATGTTTTGTCTATTGGAAGGAGAACATGACACTTGAAATAGCACTTCATACATGTTTTGTCTATTGGAAGGAGAACATGACACTCAGCCAAGATTTTAGGAACCTAAAATTTTGTATCTCAGACTTGCCTTCTGTTTAATTTTGAAAATGTGACATAATTTTTTTATACTTGACTTCATGGTGTTTAGCAAACATATTGATGCATGACAAAGTACTTCTTACAATATGAACATTTTACATTTGTATGATCTGCCCAACGAGGCAGTTAGTTGACTTTGTTTATTAATTGATATGGGATATGTTGTAATTTGATGCATTTGGCTACCTTATTTCTATATTTTCATGTTTATGTACTAATTTATGTTTGAGCAGCAACAGATATCAGAGGAACACAGTAATTCTGTACCTCTCTTTATTATTTTCATGTTTATGTCTCAGATATGTCAGAGGTTCCAATATTTCATGTTTATGTAAGATCAAACCCAGATATTAGAGGGGCTGCTTGTAAGTCGGTTGGTAGTATCTAGCACTTGTTACTTGAATTAACCAGTACAGCATTATATATGTCATTTACTCTGTCCTGCAGAATGCAAATTGTTCACCCTTTGTTGATTAGTCAGTAGGGAGTGTTGGGGTTAATATTCGAGGACTGGGAAGGCGAAGCAGTGTCAAGTCCATTCTGCAGGGAATGCTGAACACTCTTCTCTCTCCAGTGCCACAGTGACGTTCTGGAACAGTGGGGGTCCTGGGTAGGGGGGTGTCTTGTCTTTGGGGTCTGTCATCTTTTCTTATTCAACTCCAACACTCTGAATCTTCTATTTAATTTCTTACTTCTCATCAGAGTACCAAGCTCTCCTTCCCTCTGTCCACATGCATATGCCTCTATTGCTGAGATCCTTCTAGCTTACCGTGTCAACACTTGCCATTGTTGACAAAAGCCTATTTCACAGGAGGATCTGGGAAACAAGCTAGTATTTCTGCACTCTTGAAGATACTTGGTCAGGCATGCCATCTTATAAAGCAGTCTGCGTACTGCACACTTCAAGATTCTCTACGAAGCAGTCTGCATGCTGCAAATATCAAGACTATTTACATTTATGTAAAGTACAGAGATTACTGCATTTACGCTTTAGAATTTTTACTAGCTTTGAAACTCTAAGTTACATATTAGCTCATATAGTTAAGAAAGAACTTGTTCTTTCCTTCTGCTATTGAGTAATAATTTTGTATTATGCTTCATATTAATTTACATACTTAATCAAATAGTGGATTTATTTCATACCATAAGTAAAATTCTTGTTCCTCCATGTGTCAGAAAAGGTTTTGTTCAACTTTCAGTTTCACAAATCCTTTTGGGTGTGTTGAAACATAACAGACTCACTTAAAACATGCATTCTCCAGATGAATTCAGAATTACACATGCATACAAAAAAATATGTAACTCATCTAGAGAAAATTATAACTGCAAAAATAACTGCTTGATTTCATTTACTTCAAAGTGTAGAAGCTCTATACAAGAAGGGAACAATTTCCATGAAGGGAGACTCAAGTACTTAATGAGACATGTAAATTCATTATTGCAATTATGTATTCGAGAAATTATACTCAAATAGTATCACAAATATGACCCCACATAGAATTGTACTTGTCGTTCTGGAGTAAACATACATTTATATATGTATTTTCAGTTTTTATATGTTAATTTTAATTGTTAGTTAATCAAAAAATGATCCTAAACAACGCTGCAGATTGTTCGTGATTGTTTGGAATTTACACATAGGGGGTCAGTACTTTGTGTGTATTTGGACAGAAAGTGTGTTGCTTGTTGAGCATGTTTCATTTCATTATTGTAAGTATGTTACAACTTATTTTAGATTTGTCAAGATGGTTTTATTTACTTTGAGATGATAATAAATATTCAGCTGAAACATTATACTAGATTAAAAATTCATTTAACTTTATGGTTAAATCCTACAGTCGCTGTTTTCTGCTGCGACAGATCACCAGCAATGGTGAGTACTTTAACTTAAATCAAAATTAATTCATAGTAATGTTTTAGAGATGTGATAGGAATGGAACCTGTGTCAGTGAAGAATGTGCAGGACTCTAAGTTACATATTAGCTCATATAGTTAAGAAAGAACTTGTTCTTTCCTTCTGCTATTGAGTAATAATTTTGTATTATGCTTCATATTAATTTACATACTTAATCAAATAGTGGATTTATTTCATACCATAAGTAAAATTCTTGTTCCTCCATGTGTCAGAAAAGGTTTTGTTCAACTTTCAGTTTCACAAATCCTTTTGGGTGTGTTGAAACATAACAGACTCACTTAAAACATGCATTCTCCAGATGAATTCAGAATTACACATGCATACAAAAAAATATGTAACTCATCTAGAGAAAATTATAACTGCAAAAATAACTGCTTGATTTCATTTACTTCAAAGTGTAGAAGCTCTATACAAGAAGGGAACAATTTCCATGAAGGGAGACTCAAGTACTTAATGAGACATGTAAATTCATTATTGCAATTATGTATTTGAGAAATTATACTCAAATAGTATCACAAATATGACCCCACATAGAATTGTACTTGTCGTTCTGGAGTAAACATACGTTTATATATGTATTTTCAGTTTTTATATGTTAATTTTAATTGTTAGTTAATCAAAAAATGATCCTAAACAACGCTGCAGATTGTTCGTGATTGTTTGGAATTTACACATAGGGGGTCAGTACTTTGTGTGTATTTGGACAGAAAGTGTGTTGCTTGTTGAGCATGTTTCATTTCATTATTGTAAGTATGTTACAACTTATTTTAGATTTGTCAAGATGGTTTTATTTACTTTGAGATGATAATAAATATTCAGCTGAAACATTATACTAGATTAAAAATTCATTTAACTTTATGGTTAAATCCTACAGTCGCTGTTTTCTGCTGCGACAGATCACCATCAATGGTGAGTACTTTAACTTAAATCAAAATTAATTCATAGTAATGTTTTAGAGATGTGATAGGAATGGAACCTGTGTCAGTGAAGAATGTGCAGGACAATTGTCTGACTCGTACCACTTCCTCTTGCGATTCTGTAGGAACTAATGTGCAGATCAACTGCAAACAGTAGCAAGGATATTAATTGCCCCATCTTCTGTCCTAATTTGTTTATTTCCATTACAATGTTTAGGTGTTATGCTACCACTTTTAGTAACTCATTGAAGATTATAAATAATTGCCAAGATGGTCAATATCTATTGGGATATCTTGCCTCGTACACTGTACAAGAATTAACTACAGTCTTATGAAACTCTTTGTTTATCATGAGTGTGTCTGCTTTTTAGGCATTAGTAAATCCCGTCAACCACTCATGACCTACTGCTTGGACTGTCACATATTAACTGATTAGCAAGTCTTTATGCACTCAAGAAACATACAAGCACACTGTAAGCAAACATAAGAACATTGTACTTAGCAACTATGCAGGTTTAATGGCACAGACAAGTGTCAGTGTGGAAACTGTGTACAATATTACAATGCATAAATGACTCGTACTAGATTCCTGCAACAAACCCCACTGACATTCTGAGGCATACCACTTTTAGTTTCTTGATGTCAATAGGCATTGTTCCACTTAAAAAATTGTATGTTTGCACAAGGAATACACTTTCTAAGTATTATTATGATCTGTTTCTTGGTTAACAATATGAGCTCCTGACTACCAATTCATTTTGTGAAAACCACACCTGTTCCCATTTCCACAAGATTTGCCGTGTGCGTTTTACATGATTCACCCTGTCTTTACTTGCACAATCTCTTCTACTTCTTTACAGTAATTTCGTTTTTATATCCAGTTTAGCATCCTGATATTAGGCTCATTATTTCCACCTACATCCATTCTGTAGCATGGGAAACGCAGCTGGCACATCATCAGGTTCCAACTTGTGTTTCAGAGGAAGATTCAATGGTTTGCTTGTCAAATCCTATTCATAAACCATGCAAAAGCATTAGCAAGTGAAAGTGAATCATTATGTTTATAAGCTTTTTAATCATTTTTGTTGGGTGTAATTGTTCTTAGGAAATATATGATGCTTAACTCTTAATTTTTATGATGTCTGCAGTGGTTAATACAAATTGTGATCAGACCATTGTTTTTTACTGAAAATATTTCAAACCACACTCTCAGAATCTCTCAAAATACTGCTAATTGTAGCATGACTCTGCACTAAAATATCATTTGCCAGTAAGCACTCAAACTCATGTAAAGACTCTTCGAGGTACCCGAAAACCCAACATCAACACAGTGGGTTATGGCTGTGGAATTCAGTGGAATGCCCAGCTGCTACATCAGCATTGCATCTTGCCATCGTCGAGGTGCTGTAATAGGTGTTGCTAGTTCATCTTACTATTCGTGCATGCTACCCATTTTTATTATTGATGCTGCTTGTCTTCCATTTATTACAGTCTGAGTATTTGCTTCATGCAGATACCAGTTCCTCTTTTAACCCTCCATTGCTTGTGCAGGTGACACTTGTCCCACATGATTTTCCCATCTACATTTTGTCTCAGGTGGATGGAGTTCATGCCCTTAACTCTCTATCTGTAAGCTTCAGCCATCATTGGCTTTCAGTTACATTGGGTTGAACTGTTTGTGAAACATTATTATAGTTTGGAGGACACTTGTCATCTGCACAAGTACAAGTGCTACAATCTGAAACAAAGTGTACATTACTTCACTGGTTTCCTACATTCGCTTGAACTTTTATGTACATTACTTTAGGTATATCAAAACTAATTACAGTTAATTTGCTTTTTACATAGAATACTTACCTATGAGAAATAATGCTCTCTGCACCTCCAGTTTGTGGAATAAACATCTTAGATAAAAGAAAACTAGGACAGAGTTTAGCAGCAATCTTAATGTCTGACTGGAATAGTTCCATGAGCTGAGTGATGAAGTTCCTGAAATGAAGAGAATGAGAATTTTGTACATTAAATTGGTCATATTTGAGCAATGTAACAAGAAGTATCAGAAAATCATGAATATCACAGGAAGAAGTAAATCAAGAGGGCATATTTCTGTTACGAAAAATTGGAATGGCTAAATGGAAGAAAACTAAATATTCTACAAATATTATAAAAAGATCTTAAAATTTTATTACACATTTATCAGGATCCAGAAATGAAGCCCATATACGAGGGTGGTCCCATAATTACCTGGACTGACTGAATGATGGCAGTTGTTGTTGAAAAATTCCTCTGAGTTAGAAAGTATATGATCTATGAAGCATATGTTTCAAGTCTGAAGACGCCACATTGTTTAGTATTTGTTTGGCAGCCACCAGTAGTGAATGTTGTGTGAACTTGTTAAAATGGAGAAAATTGGTCATTGTTACCTGATGCAATATATTATTTGAAACGCTTCAGTGCAACCAATATTAAAGCTTCTACTTTGAGAGAGTCTGCTCCTTTGTTGACAACAGTAAAATATTGGGCGCCTGAGTTTAAGCAAGGCCGTATGAGCTGCCAAGATGAGCATCGCAGTGGTTGACCAAATGAGGTGATGACTCCAGAAATGGTGAAAAAAATCCACAAAGCAGTACTGGATGATCGTCTACTGTAAGTGCATTTCAGAATGTGTGGTACATCACATATTGTCATGGTGTCAGTTTTTTTGGGATAGTTTTCATTGACTACATTGAAAAAGGAGAAACTATCAGTGGCGAGCATTATGCAAACTTACTGCAACATTTGGGCAAAGAAATCAAGCAAAAACGACCAAAAATAAAGTGTTGTTTCTTCAGGACAAAGCACCAGCTCACAAGTCCCTCATTTCAATGGCCAAAATTAATGAATTAAAGTTTCACTTGCTACCTCATGCACTCTATTCACCAGATTTAGCTGCATTGGATTATTTTCTGTTCTCAAACTTGAAAAAAAAGACTTGGTGGTCGAAAATTTTCTACAAATGAAGACATGATGTCGGCAGTTAATGGCTATTTTGAGGAGTTAGGCAGTTCTCATTATAAAAAGGGTATCAAACGTCTTTTAAAAAGATGCCTACAAGATGAGCAACTACAAACCCCACACATTGTTCTAACCACTTTCTTTTGAGCAATGAATACTTTTTGCCTAAATGTTGAGTTACCCCAAAATATTATGCTGCGTGACATTAGAGAGTGAAAATATGCAAAGTATGTTAACTTACTAACTTCTATATCCTCAAAATTGGCAATTATTCTGAGTGAAAAAGTTGCTGAATCTAGTCACTTTAGAAGATCTAAAATACGAATTTTCCAATTAAGATTCCCATCTATACGTACACTCAATCTTAGTGTGCTCTACCCTGTCTACTGACTTCTTTTTATGTGTTATATTTATTGAAGGAACTGTACTTTTTGCAGCAGAAAATTGGATGTACTGTGTTTCTTCAAAGTTTAGAGCAAGCCCATTTGCAGAAAACCAATTAATGACTTTTCCAAAGCCCTTATTTGTATCATTTTCAATTGGACTTTCTTCTATTGGATTAATAATGATGCTTGTATCATCAGCAAACAGTGTCAGTTCAGCTTCATGTTTCAGATAAGAAGGGAGGTTGTTCACATATATCAAGAACAGAAGGGGACCGATGATTGAATCCTGTTGAACACCTAATGTAATTTAACACTAGTTAGATGAAGTGGTAAACTTATTTCAATCACTTGACCCATATAAGGAAACTTTTTGGTTCCTGTTCTGTAGGTGACTTAAACCACTCATACGCTATTCCATAGAATTGTAATTCCTATAACATAATGCTTTGGACAAGTCACATAAAATTCCTATTGGTGATGTTTTACTATTTAAAGACTCTATAATGTGGACAGTGAAATTGTATATTGCTGTCTCAGTGGAACAGCGTTTTTGAAATCCGAGCTGTGATTTACTAAGTATCCCATTACTGTTGAGATGGCTAACCATTATTGAGTACCTTATTTTCTCAAGGATTTTTGAAAATGCTGTAAGCAAGGATACTGGCCGATGATTATTGACATTTGAGGTGTCCCCCTTTTTGTAGAGAGGCCTGACAATGGCATATTTTAACCTGTCTGTGTTGCATACACATGTGTGATTTCTTTTATTTTTTTGGAGAAGGCTTTGACCAAAAACTCAGTGTTAAACAATCTATTTCATGTGCCTGTCTGCAACTCTTTACAGTGAGTAGCAATCTACCCTTTTCATAACTGTTAATAAATGAAAGTTGTTAATACTCATTTCTGTCTTCTAGAGGATAGAAACTTTCATTTCTGCTAAAACTTCCTGTTTAGCACAAGCTTTTGCGTAGCCAGTACATAATACAGGTGCTTAATTTTTTCTCCTTTCCAGCTATGATGTATGTAAATTGGCTGTCAAAGTTGACTAGTAGATTTTTAAAACCAATCATTCTTGTACAAGGTATGAAACAATGCTAATTCTAGTTGTTCCATGCAATTATATTCATAGCACTGTCTGCATCACAGCATTTAATTGTACTAATGAATGCCTGGTTACATTATAATGCTTTTACATGCATGGTCATTCTTACAGCTGTTGAATTGCTTTATGTGCAATACTTCTTGTTTTAACTCTTCAAATAGTTCAGCACTGTTCAGGGAACAGATATGCACTCTGTCACCATCAGCCATAGTCAACAGCTGCAGTAGGTCTGATTCACAATTGTTGTTAATCGGCATTTTCAGTACAGTAATAATTTTGTCAATATATTTATGCAACAGAGGAATGGTGAATTTTCTTTAGTCATTAAACAACCTACTCACCAATGTTATAAACTGAAATGAGTGGCTGTAGTTTAATATCAAATGTGTTTCCTTTTTCTCTTGTTTTTTCTTAATTACATTACTTTATTTCATTCTTTCCTGAATGATAAAGAACTCTTGACATTGACTGTCAGTTCGTTTTTCTTCTGGTGGACCAATATATCTTTCAAGTACCAAATGGTATATCCAAATGACTAGGCAACTTGATTCTAAAGTAGCATAACAATTTGATGTAGGTGGTAGGAATTTTATTATTTATGCATTTACTTTCATATGATATAATGATATGAGAAGCTGTGACGGACAGGTTCACTTACAGCCTTATGTTTGTTGTAATGTTACACAAGTTTTGTCATTTTATTCGATTGGTGCTACCAGGGGGATGAAACTTAAGTAGGGACTTTGAGTAACATCACCTTGGTTTGCTGCCAAACCATGTGAAGCACACATCATTTTCTTGTTAAGTAATTTAAAGTATTCAATATTGTTTTTGTTTCATAGTAAACAGAAGCTGGTTTCATTCCATTGCGTTCCTGGTTATTACTTCTTGTTTGTATTGCACTCTTTGAATCTGTGGTGTCGGTAGGTCGTATTGACCATAGATAACAGTAATCTTTGGAACTCAGGTCACTCATTTGAGCCACCATGTTAATCCAGTCTGTTCTTATATCTTGTACTGTGTGCATGTGTATGATAGTTATTGAAATATACATATGTGCACATATTAGTGGGAACAGTTTATTCTGTACACTGCTATTCGTCCTGTCATGTACAATTACCCCATGCCTAACATAAATTATTTCCCTCATATGTTACTGGTAGCTATAATCTTCAGTGTTATCGACTGTAAACATGCCTACCATCAGATTCCCATAGCATCGGATGACATCCCTAAAACAGCTATTATCATGCCACTCGGTTTGTTCCAATACCACTTCATGCCATTTGGCCTAAGAAATGCAGTGGCGTTTCATTGACTCCATCCTATGACAGTTAGAGTTTTGCTCCACATACCTGGACGATATACTACTTTCCAGCAAGTCAGCTGAGGAACTTGAAAATCATTTATCCAATGGCATTGAGGTCAACAAAGAAAAATTACAGTTGTGTCAGCCTTCCATCACTTTCTTGGGTCACACCATCTCCACTGACATAATACAGCCTCCCAAATCTCGTGTGCAAGCTGTCACTTCACTGCCGCCCCTGGCTACTTACAAAGAACTCCGATGTTTCCTGGGCACAATAAGTTACTGCCGTTGTCACCTGCCTTCTGCTGCTGCCGTGCAGGCCCCACTGACAGACACGCTGTTGGGTAAACAGACTTCAGGACTCAAACCCGTTCACTGGACTGCACCTATGCTGGAGGCTTTCGATGTTATGTTATGTTATGTCATGTGGTTTATTCATCTCATTACATACAATTTTCAAATCATTTGATTTGATGTACAGGAGACATGTCAAGGTTTACAAAAGAAACTTTTTTCACTTTTTTAAGAGAACTACAAAAGTTTACATTATATTTTACATTTCTAAGTTACAGCTACACATGTACATAAAATAATAAATGTATTACAATCCCTGTGTTCAGATTGTGAAGCTGTCCTCAATGAATTCATCGACAGAATAATAACACTTTTCCACCAGGAGAGTAAAGAGCAATCTTTTCAGTGAACCAATCTCCATTTTAAATATATTACTGCCTTTTATTTTATTGAAAATTTTTAACCCCATATACTCTGGCGTTTGGGCATAAAGTTTTAAACGATGTGTTGGAAGTTTGAAGTTATCTCTGTGGCGAGTGCTGTAGTTGTGGTCAAAACGGAAATTGTCTAGTGTATGTTGATTTCTATATAGGAACACCACCATCTCATATATGTAAAGTGAGGGGATAGATAGTACTTTTAAATTTTTTAACAGTGGTCGACAGGATTCCCGTTTTTTTGCAACACACATGTTTCTAATTACTTTCTTTTGTAATACTAGGAGCCTAGTGACATTTGCTGAATTTCCCCAGAAGATTATGCCATAACGAATAACTGACTCAAAGTAGCAGTGATAAACTATCTTTCTGGTATCTATGTTTGTGGCACCTGACAAAATACACATTGCAAATGCTAAGTTGTTCAGTTTATTTGCTAAGTAATCTATGTGTACCTTCCAATTTAAATTTTTGTCAAGATTTAGGCCTAAGAACTTCACGTGGTTTGCTTCTGTGATATCCTGATCATTGCAAGTTATCTTTATTTCACTCCTTTCTACTGATTTAGCTTCAAATTGCATCATTTTGGCTTTGGTTACATTTAGTTTTAGTCCATTTTGATAGAACCAAGATTCAAGTTTTTCTAAAGTGTTTTTGGCTTTTTCTGGAATATTTTCAGATACCTCATTTTCAATTAGAACTGATGTATCATCAGCAAATAAGACTGAATGAACATCAATAGCAAGTGGTAGGTCATTTATGTAAAAAAGAAACAGATAGGGACCCAATATCGAACCTTGTGGGACTCCTTGGGGAACTGTTTTCCAGTCTGATGAATAATTGGTTCCATTTGAAGTTAAAATTACTCTTTGTTTCCTACCTGACAGGTAAGAGCTAAACCATTTTAAAGCAGTGTCTCTGATTCCATACATCTGTAATTTGTGGAGGAGTAATGCATGGTTCACTGAATCAAAAGCTTTAGTCAGATCACAGAATATACCTGTGACCTTTCTACCTTTATCTAACGTGGAGCATATTTTTTGGATAAACTCATTTATAGCATTCGCAGTGCTTTTACCCTGTTGGAATCCGAACTGGTTTTTAAAAATTATATCATTTACAGTAAGAAAGTTATTAATTTGTTTTGCTGCAATCTTTTCAAACACTTTAGAGAAGACCGGCAAGAGAGAGATAGGGCGGTAATTCCCCATATCTTCTGTCGATCCTTTCTTGAATAGAGGTTTGATCTCACCATATTTCAATACCTCTGGAAAGCATCCCTGTTCATAAGATTGATTTATAATAGTTGACAGTGGTTGGGAAATAATATCATACACATACTTGATCACAGATGTTGTTATTTCATCCCACCCATGTGAGGTTTTGTTTTTTAGAGACAATATTTCCTTTTCCACATCCCTTTGGGTTATTTTTTCAAATTGTTTGAAAGATGTGTTCTGGCTGTTTTCCAAATTTGTGATGCCCTGATAGAATGTCATATCCACATCCGATCTTACTACGTTTAGGAAGAATTCATTGAAACAACTTGACATCTGAACAGGGTTTACTATAATTTCATTTTCATGTCTAATTTTCAAAATCTCATGAATTTTTACTTTGGCTCCTAGTTCAGACTGAACAACTGACCACACTGCTTTTGTCTTATTTCTGTGTTCTCGTATGAATTTATTATTTGCCATTTTTTTAGCTGCCGCTACAACTTTTCTAAATACAGCTTTATACTGTTTGACATAAATGACAAAATCTGGATTTCTGTTTGATTTTAACTCATTGTGGAGCTCTCTCTTTCTGGCACTAGAGATCTTTATTCCTGTTGTAATCCATTTGAGTTTACCATTAACCTTCTTTTGCTTATATCTACGAGGAAATGATTCATTAAATACCTCTAAGAAACAATTTAAGAATTTGTCATAGTTAATCGAGCTTGAACTATTGTAGTCTACAGGCCAGCTTATTATACTTAATTTACTGCGGAATAAATCCATTTTACTTTTACTGAGATCCCTTTTTATACACACTTCTGGAGACTTTAGGTCATTTGCTTTTGGGAGCTCAATAAACAGAGCTGAGTGATCTGAAATACCCAAGTCTAAGCAGTATTTGTGCTTATTTCCACTGTCAAATATGTAGTTAGTAATAATATTATCAATGCAGGTCACTGATCTGCTGTTTTCCCTAGTGCCTTCAGAAAAATTTAGCTTGAAACCAGATTTCTGAATTAAGTCACGAAATTTTGTGGAATCATTGCTTTCAACTAAGACATTTAAGTTGAAGTCTGCTGCTATAACAACTTTTTTCTTACTTTCTTTCTGGAGTTTTTCCAGGAGGCATTCGAATTTGGTTAAAAACACTTTTGTTACCGCACATCCAGGAATTCTGTAGATTGCTATAACCAATGTATTCAGATCACTCAGCTCTACAGAGCAACTTTCAAACACGCTCTCTTCATTTAAATAATTAAAACTATCTCTTACTGTATAACTTATGGAAGAATTGACAAGAATGCAGGAGCCTCCACGAGATTTGCTTATTCTACAAAAGCTAGCAGCTACCTTAAAATTATTAATACTATTTAGTACTTTTATACTATCTTCTGTTAACCAGTGTTCATTTAGGCAGATTATTTTAATATTTACGGATTCTGAAAGCAGAATTTTTAGTTCGTCGATTTTTGAGAATTTACGATTTGGTATTTCTGCCCCTCTGCCCCTAAGCCATTTATATTCAAGTGCATCAATAGCTCATTTTTTCTTTTAGTTATTTCGCGTGCATCCTTTGTTTGGTACCTAAACTTTTTATTTTCAGTTTGAATTTTTTCTTTGTCACCCCTATCACAATGAATTAGTTTCCCTTGCTTCTTAGGACTTTACACACGTCTATGAACATTTTACTAAGGTTCACAGAGCCTAATCTATTCAAGTGCAGGCCGTCTTTTCCCAGACACTTGCAGTTTAAGAATTTGTTTGGGTCAATGAATACTGCACCGAGTCTGTTGCACTGTTCCCTAATGCCGGTATTTATTCTGTTGATGTAAGTATCACTTACCGATCTTCGATGAATGATTCCACTAATTACCAGCCTGGCTGTTGGGTATACAGTTTTCGCCGATCTAATCAGATTCCGCGTTTCATTCACGATTTCTTCCTCACTGTTACTGCGGATGGAGTTTGTGCCCACGTGGATTAAGACACCTCTGTAATCGTCGGTACTTAAAGTTTTGTTACCAGTTTCGCCCGTGTTTCTTTTCATGGACAATACATTCTTAAAGTGTTTGTTGAGCTGATGCGATCGGATTCCGGGTCGAACATCGACCTTGCAGTCCGGCACAATAACATTTTTTAATATAGAATCACCTATTAACAGAAAATCGTTTTTGTCATCTTCTTTGTTCGTTGCACTTTTACGTTTGCCCTTCTTATTATAGGAAACTGTTTTCCATTTATACTTATCACTTGTTTCACTGACAGAGTTCTCTGTTGTATTATTTGCCGTATTACACAAATGCAGATGTTTGCCTCTTTGTTCAGTAATGGGTTGATTTCTACACACGCAGGATTTTCTTTCAATAACCAGTTCAGAATTTTCTTGTTTCAATGCTAAAATTTCCGCCTTCAGCGCTTCAATGTCACTTTGAAGCAATTTAATAATTTCTTCTTTTGAGTTCACGGTACTTACGCGTTCGGCCGTCTCCATACGCAAACAATGTGGACACGACCATGGAAACTCGTCTTTTATGAGTTTTAAATTCACTTTCGCGCATTTTTCATGAAACCAGTAGTTACACTTCACACAAAAGATGCCTTTCATGACGCGTTTCGAATATTCCCTACACGATGAACTATTTAATTTAACCTTTTTTGAGGACTGAGATGTGTCACAACACTCTTCTATCGGCGCCATCTTACGTATCATTAAAGACTTCTTTAGCTCATGCCGTGACACTCGCCCACCCTGACCTCTTGGCTGAGCTGTTCATCACTACGGACGCCAGTGACATTGGAGTGGGAGTGGTACTACAGCAACGCAAGATAGACATGGTTTCCCCTCTTCATTTCTTCTGTAAACAGCTCAGAAGAAATTCTCCACTTTCGATAGAGAACTCCTTGTGGTCTACAAGGCTGTCAAACACTTCTGCCCCGATGTGGAGGGTCACTCGTTCTTCATCCTCACAGATCACAAACCACAAACCACTCACAGATGCTTTCTGCAACCCCCCCCCCCCCCCTCCTCCCCGCATTTCTGTCACTTTAATCTAGTCTCCCAATTCATAACCAATGTTCGCTATATCAAATATCGCCGCAGATCAATACTATTTCACGCATCATTGACTTATCCAACCTGGCCACTCTACAAGCCTGTGACGAGGGATCTCAAGATCGCCTCATGGACCCTTAAACATCCCTTGTGTTTACTAAAGCTATATTCCCCAGCATTGTGGACAAAGTGTGGTGCGACTCTTCTACCAGTACCTTACACCCGTTACTCACCCCCCCCCCCCCCCCCCCTTCCCTCTGCACTGGCAGGCCTTCGAACTCTACATAACCTTACTCACCGAGGTGTCTGCTCCAGTCCACGGCTCATCTCTGAGCGTTTCATTTGGAAAAATATAAAATGGGACTGTCAGACATGGGCACACAGCTGCATCCCCTGCCAATGCAACAAATCGATCCTCTTCCACCGTCGCGGAGGGACACAGATACATTCTATCCACAATTGACCACACATCCTGCTGAGTAGAGGCAGTCCCCTTACGTAACATCACTGCCGAGACTGTGGCCGAGGGTTTTATCTCCTCACGGATCGCTAGGTTCGGTCATCCAACCACCATCACCACTCATCGAGGTCGGCAGTTTGAGTCTTCCCTGTTCATCATTTTATGTAACATCTGTGGCATAAAGAAAATTCACACCACAGCCTACCACCCACAAAGCAACGGGCTAGTGGAATGGTGGCACCGCACTCTAAAGGCAGAACTCAGGTGCCACAACTGCCTCTGGTCTGAAGCACTTCCTTGAGGACTGCTCAGTGTCCGTTCAACTTTCAAGCCTGACTTACACGGAACTATCTCAGAATTCGTTTTTTGTGGAGAACCCCATCCTACCAGGGGAATTTATTCAGCCTCAAGTACCTGAAGACTTCTCCCCCCCCCTCCCCCCCCCAATGTCATAAGTTGCGTGCACACCCACTTCAAACATGCACGTCTGGACCCACTCCCGCCAGACACTTACTTGCCAACCACTCTCAACACTTGCTCCCATGTAATGCTGAGAGACAATTCGGTCTGACAACCTCTGCAACCACCTTATCTAGGCCCCTTTAAAGTCCTCCAGCAGGGCAATACAACTTTCAACATCAACGTCAAGGACAGTCCTCAAACTGTTTTGTTACACCGACTCGAACCAGCATTCGTGGACCACGATGTCCCTCTGCTGGCTCAGTCTGATCCTCCTAATGACTCTCCAGCCAGTCTCCCTCCTGCTGTGGAGTCTGACAACGTATCTCCTCGGGCCACCACACTGTTTTATTCACCTGACACCTCCCTGTCACCTTTTGCGGGTTTCTCACACACGTCACCCTCCACCTCGTGTGCAGGTTTTGCTGCTATCTCATCGACTATGGAGACACCATCTCCCATAGTCACCCTCATCTGCAATGTACCCCCACATCGCGTGGACAACATTTCAGTCATCACTCTCAATGTTTGAGTTCTCATTCTACTCACAGACACCACAGCCCCGCCACCCAATGACCAGTTAAACATCAGTGTTGTGCATAGCCTCACCCTCCCTTGTGAGTGTGACCTTATGACAATTTGCGCCTTCATCTCACCGGACAGCGCGATCAGCATCCGGGCTTGCCACACACACACACACACACACACACACACACACACACACACACACACACACCTCACTACCCGCTGTTCAACCCACCTGCTCTCAGGCTGGCCGCCGCATCATCCACCCTCACTGGCTCAACGACTTCAAGGTGGACCTGCCTCCTGTTGCTTTGCCTCTGAATTCCGCCCCAGTAGGGGTGGTGATCCTCATTGTGCCACTCCCAGCTCGTACGAATACCAGCAATATCGATGCCCACACGGTCTTCCCTCAAGACTCATATGCAGTACTCCTTACTGCCAGGGGGCGGGGTGGCTGTGTAGCGTTGATAGGTCATATCGACGATAGACAACATAAATCTTTGGGACTCAGGCCACTCATCTGAGCCGCCATTTTAATTCAGTCCATTCTTATACCTTGTGCTGTGTGCATGTGTATGATAATTGTCGAAATATATGTATGTGCAAATATTACTGGGGGAAGTTTATTCCATACACCGTTACTCGTAACCTGTTCCCATAAATCGTGTTGTAAATATGTTACTCCTACTCTGTCTGATTTTTGCTAATACCAGTAATATTGCAGGGGATAAATGATTCCACATTAGGTGGCAGTGGCCACGAGTGTCTGAATATATAAGTGCTTTCTATCTCTGAACATGGCCTTTCAGCCAAAAGCTTAAATGTTTAGTACTCTTTTCATTATACCTGTCTGCAGCTCACTGATTGCTCCATGTGGTGAATAGCAGTCCATCTTTTTCATAATACTGTTCATATTGTGTTTTTGTTTCATATAAAATAGAAGCTACTTTAATCACATGATTTTCTGTAGGCTCATATATATTTGTTTCTGCTTACAAAGCCATGTATGAACTGCTAAATTGTAAGTATATTGCTCATATTCTACCTTATTTTTGTTTGTGTTCATTTTCATACATTTTTGCATTTAATGGAGAACTCATTGGAGTGGGAGGATGATTCTAGTGAATCAATTTTTGCTAAAATGTATTGTTTTTAGTACTTGTCAATAATGTGTGAAAAAATATTTGTAGCTGCTGTTGAATTTTTTAGTATTTGTGAGGAAGAATTCTCTAGTCAATGAGACTACAAAACATAGTCTGTGGCAAAAAGCAATAGTATTCAAAGCAGAATTGCATAGTCATTCAATGACAAGATGTAAAAAAGTTAAATACCAATTTTTTCAAAAGCTTGCTAGCATGAAGTTCTCCATTAAATGTGAGAAAGTACAGAAGAATGGTGTGAACATAAAGTAGAAAATGCGCAACATATTAAAACGCATTAACATCAAGTAGTTCACATGCAGATTTGTACGCAGGAACAAACATAAGTGAACCCACAGAAAAACATGTGGTGAAACCAGCTTCTATTTTATATGAAACAAAAAGAAATATGGAATCATTTACCCCACAAAATGTTATGGAACAGTGCAGTACATACAAAATGTTGTAATCAGGAACACAATGTGATGAAACCATCTCTCTTTGACATGTACTAACGTGCAGTTATTCCCACATGATCAAAATTGCAATATTGGGATTAACAAATCAACACTTTTACAGTCAAAAGGTGAACATATTGTCATTTACAAACTCTTTCATGACTGTAGGTCTCGAAGATTAACTTCTCATAATTGTTTTTTGATTGAGATTTCATGAATACATTACCTATTACAGTCACCAAAAGATTTCCATGCATGCACTTAATCACTCAACTACAAAGCCCTCCAATAAAGTATAAATGAAAAATGTTATCATCTAATACTCATATTCTGTTTGCTGAATGACTCAGTTTGTGCTCTTCTACAACACGTTCCTCATTTATAATGTGACACTCTGGTCACATCCAATGACAAGGCCAGTTCCCTTATTTATAGTGTTTCTGTTAACTTTGTCGGTAGAAACCTGCAAACAGCCTGTTGTAAAATTGAAATTGTGTGGTTTCAATAAAGAATAGAAACATAAAACTGTGTTTTATCATGATTTTTAAAGAATTACTTACAAATCATCACATAATTAAAATACTGTAGTTAAGTACTGTATTATTATTCTTTACTATGCATTATGACTTATTTATTATTGTAGTTGGGGATGTCTGATTCTGAACTCGAGTAAAATGCTGAGTGGTTACAACTGAAGTGCGGCTGCTCAGGGAGATCCAGTGTGGGCTGTAATTACCATATGGTGGTGAAACTTGGTAGATACACTAATGGGATAATGCAGAACCAATTTACATTGGGAAAAAATTAATTTCAATTTTTGCCACCAGGTGCAAATCTAATGCCATACAGCATTTTGTAGACATCTCTGGTGCTCATATTGAACAAATTGTGTAAGAAGTGCTTAGTAATAAACTGACAATTATTCTCTTCTGTCTTGTTCGAACTTTTCTACTCGTGTCCTGTTCCTAATCCACTTCATGTGCAAACATGTCTATACATCTTTCTTGCATTCACAGTGCCAGATTTGCACTCGTTGGCCAAAACTGGAAGTTGTACTGTGGAAAAAAAATATCACTTCTGTATTTATGCATTATAATATCTACCAAGTTTTGCTACCACATGATAAGTACAGCACACACTGGACCCCTGTGAGCAGTTGCATTTTAAATATATTCACCCAGTACTAGGGTGTTATGTTGCAAATAAATGATTTTAAAGAACAATTTACTACACATGAATCTGTTGGATTGGGCCTAATTCCTAGTATGTCTCAACCTTACACTAACTAAATCATCATGAGACAACATGCATTGTAATCGGCTTGTGTTAGCTGCAAATTGCATATAATATTTTGATGTGTGGATTTATGACATGTTGTTAAACATATAGACTGTTAATATGCTTCATTGGGTATTAAAAGTTGTATGATACACTGTTACATGAAGCAATGAGTATGGATAATAATATGATTAGATTAGATTAGATTAGATTAGATTAATACTAGTTCCATGGATCATGAATACGATATTTCGTAATGATGTGGAACGAGTCGAATTTTCCAATACATGACATAATTAGGTTAATTTAACAACATACTTAAGTTAATATAACTACTTTATTTTTTTGTGTTTTTTTTATTTTTATTTTTTATATTTTTTTAATATTTTTTTTTCTTAATTTATATCTAAAAATTCCTCTATGGATTAGAAGGAGTTGTCATTCAGAAATTCTTTTAATTTCTTCTTAAATACTTGTTGGTTATCTGTCAGACTTTTGATACTATTTGGTAAGTGACCAAAGACTTTAGTGCCAGTATAATTCACCCCTTTCTGTGCCAAAGTTAGATTTAATCTTGAATAGTGAAGATCGTCCTTTCTCCTAGTATTGTAGTTATGCACACTGCTATTACTTTTGAATTGGGTTTGGTTGTTAATAACAAATTTCATAAGAGTATCAATATAATGGAAGGAAACATTCCACGTGGGAAAAATTATATATAAAAACGAAGATGAGGTGACTTACCGAACAAAAGCGCTGGCAGGTCGATAGACACACAAACATACACACAAAATTCAAGCTTTCGCAACAAACTGTTGCCTCATCAGGAAAGAGGGAAGGAGAGGGGAAGACAAAAGGAAGTGGGTTTTAAAGGAGAGGGTAAGGAGTCATTCCAATCCCGGGAGCGGAAAGACTTACCTTAGGGGGAAAAAAGGACAGGTATACACTCGCACACACGCACATATCCATCCACACATACAGACACAAGCAGACATATTTAAAGACAAATATGTCTGCTTGTGTCTGTATGTGTGGATGGATATGTGCGTGTGCGCGAGTGTATACCTGTCCTTTTTTCCCCCTAAGGTAAGTCTTTCCGCTCCCGGGATTGGAATGACTCCTTACCCTCTCCTTTAAAACCCACTTCCTTTCGTCTTCCCCTCTCCTTCCCTCTTTCCTGATGAGGCAACAGTTTGTTGCGAAAGCTTGAATTTTGTGTGTATGTTTGTGTTTGTTTGTGTGTCTATCGACCTGCCAGCGCTTTTGTTCGGTAAGTCACCTCATCTTTGTTTTTATATAAAATTTCATAAGAGAGTATATATACTGAGAAGCTACTGTGAATATCCCTAGATCCTTAAATAAATGTCTGCAGGATGATCTTGGGTGGACTCCAGCTATTATTCTGATTACACGCTTCTGTGCAATAAATACTTTATTCCTCAGTGATGAATTACCCCAAAATATGATGCCATATGAAAGCAATGAGTGAAAATAGGTGTAGTAAGCTAATTTACTAAGATGTTTATCACCAAAATTTGCAATGACCCTTATTGCATAAGTAGCTGAACTCAAACGTTTCAGCAGATCAACTCAAACGTTTCAGCAGACTGTTGTATTACTATAAAGTGTTGACGAAGAACAATGAAGCAGTTGTAAGTAATGCCAGTGTGAATGTTTACCACAGTATTGGAGATCTGCATGTTTATAATGAAATTAAACAGAAAAGAGGCCAAGATAAGGAGATTAATTTAACTCTTAATGCTACAGCAGTTGGTTGGCATTACAGATTGAAGGGCTTTGGGAGAAAGGAGGATCATAGCAAGGAATACGAAAGTAAAGTACAATTAGCAGAACTTTAAAAATCATTTTGCTACGTGTGCATTACAACATGTGAAGGTTGACTCAAAAGAAATAAAATTTTAGGTAGTAGAAAGTTTGCATACTTGCTTACTTAGAGCAAATCACTTCTTTATAATTGCCAGTTGTCATGGTTTATTGAAGAATTTCTTTGCTCAATCTCCCACATGTAATTAGGCCACACACATTCTCATATTAATGTGCCAAATCAGCATGTTTGTAGCAGAAATGTGAATTAGGAGGTATTTGACATAACTTGTTGTCAAGTTGCAAGAATGTCTTATTTTTTAGTCAAGTACTGTTCCTGTCAGGACACAAGTGGAAAAGTTCTCAATGTTCTTTCTGTTAACAGGCTGTCTGTAGCATATATTAGGCATGGAATTACTGAAAAAATGAAAAGTTTAAGATTATGTAGATTCATAAGGGTTGTACACTCAATGAAAATTATGCAGTCTTCAAAATTAATGGTCATATGAAGAACCCAAGCTTTTGACACTGATGACAAGAACCCAGATTTAAAATTCTGAAGCTATGGGGATAAAATAGAGGGAGCAAAAGGCAGTGTACAGGTTGTGCACAAAGGACATTGCCATTACAAGAGTCAAAGGACATGAAAGGGAAGTGGTAACTGAGAAGGAGGAGAGACAGGGCTGCAGCCTATCCCAAATGTTATTCAGTCTCTACACTGAGCAGGCAGTAAAGGAAACCAAAGACAAATTTGGAGTGGGACTTACAGGTCAGGAAAGAAGAAATAAAAGAAATGTATTATGACAGTGAAGACTAAGGATGAAGGGCAGCTGAATGGGATTAGTAATATCTTGGAAAGAGTTTATAAGAAAAGCATCAATTAATGTTGTTCTAAAATGTAGTAGGTTAGGAAATGCGACACAAAAAGTAGTAAATGAGCAGTAAAGTAGCTGACAATGGCTGAAGTAGGGAGTATATAAGGGGTGTCCCATAAGGAATGCAGTTTTTCAATTGAGCACCTTTTTCAGTTTGTTAGGTTGCCAGATATGAAATTTAAGCTACTGCTATCTGACTATATTGCGATTACTGACTGTCATTGTCAACTGGCATTTGTGTGTATTGTTATCAGCTATAATAGAGTGATACATGATGAATGAACAATCCAGATTTTGAAAGGGCATTTCAAGTACATTGAATGCCATGCAGAGACCATTTGAAGTTGTGTAATTTTTGTATCCAAAATGTGCCTAATGTGTCAACAGTGCAGAGACTGGTAAGGAAATTTTAAGATACAGGATTGACAGGAAACATAAAATCACATGGATGTCCTCATTCTTGTCAACTGGTAGGGAATGTCTCGGTCTTTAGTGTCCTACTGCTACAAGTGCAGTGAAGTGAATTCACTGCCATTCTCAATGGTGAGCCCTTCTGAGAAGGAATTTGCATTGAATTTTAACAAAAGATCTGCATTTGCATTCTTTTATGATAGAAAAAAACACATGAGCTGAGGTCAAGGGACAAGTGTTTGCTGATTGGGTTTTCATAAAAAAAAATAGTAATAATTTTCTGTGACAAGGCACCTTTCTGGCTTAAAGGTTATGTGAATAAACATAATTGCCAGGTTTGGGGCACAGAGAATCCTTACAAAGTCAGTGAGAAGTGTCTTTACCCAGAACAAGTCACTGTTTTGTGCAGGTTGTGGGCTGGCTGACTAAATGGGCCATACTTTCTTGAAGGCAAGACTAGAAATGCAGTGACAGTGACTGGTGATTGTTATTGCCAGATGATGACACAGTTTTTATGGGTGCAATTGCAAGGGCAAGAATTGAATGTGAATGTGAAAGACAGCCAACAGGATGAGGGCAACCTGCCACAATGCTTGTTGAAACAACTAGGGTGCTAACAGAAAGATTTCCTGCTTGTCTCATCTTTGCAATGACGATCTGAACTGGCCACTGGTGTCATGTGATATGACACCATATGACTGTTTTGTGGAGGCATGTCAGATCTTGCACTTAGTTGAACCATACCACACCTCAAGGTGTGGTAACAAATCTAGCAGCACACCACTGACTTGCTTTGATGTTTCACTTTTAACTGACCTGGTGCTGATCCCAAGTAGTTGATCAGTACTTGAGAAAGTGTGCAGTTGTGTCCTATATAGATGAAGCACACTTTTTCAAAAATCTGCCAATAAACCAGAGCAGACTGTTTGTCTTCCCTACCACAGTCCTCAGATGCTCGTTCCATTTCATATTGCCGTCTAACTTTCCATCCCGGTATTTAAATGATGTGATTGAGTGAAATAGAAGATGTCTACATCTGTGTGTTCTGTATTTGAACATTACAGGTTTTGTTTTTCCAGCTCATCTGCATTAACTTACATGTTTCTACATTAGAGCTAGCAGCCATTCATGACACTAGCTAAATGTTGTCTGTAACCTTGTATCCTTCTACATTCACTCTTCCTTCCCATACACCGCAGCACGCAGCTGCAGATTGCTTCCCTCCATATCATTTATGTATACAGAAAATAATATTGGCCCTATCACACTTCCATGGGGCACTCATGATGATACCCTTTTCTCTGATGAACACTTGTTATCATCTGGCCAGATTACCACTGACACGGGTGTCGTGAAGGGGTCAAATGGAATATGAAGAGGTGCTCTGTTGTCATTGCTGAGAGTAGGTTCTGTCTGTCTGTCTGGGAACATACTTTTCTCCAGAGCTTGCAAGGACCATTGCCAAGTTGCAACAAACAGCCCAAGATGCTTTGGGGCAATGTATCACAGGATGCCATTTGGCACATTTATGATCATCTATGTGTGTGACAATATACACCTGCATTGTAGTGATGTGATAGGACACCCTTCACTGTGACACATGTTTCATTTTACCTGAATTACAATGATGTCACATCATGTGACAAAAAATTACCATTTCTTTGGGGGTGTTGTCGTTTCCTTTTTCAGCAGAGTACATGGTACGCATTTCATTGTAACCTGTCTAGTTTAGTAAATAAATCACCTTCCTTGACAAGGATCTCAATATTTGCTTATTTTCTGTTTATTGTTGTTACTAAGTATATACTACAGGTCAAAAGTATTCGATCACATATGAAAAAAGCTGTACACTTTATTTTAATTGACAACCACACTCTTCAAACTAAATAGGCTAACAAGACAAATATTTTCTCTCTCTGTCATTAAGTACCCTTCATGCTAAGAACAGCTGCACAGACTGTTGCCATTACGGAGATAATATTTTTGCAGAGATTACAGTCCAATACATCCGTAATCCATAGATTTTCAACATTAGATGACCTCAGTTCTCTGATCTCTCTGCCGTCTTCATCCCAGTGCATGAGGTGGTGCAGTGGTTAGCACACTGGACTCGCATTCAGGAGGACAACGGTTCAAACCCATGTCCAGCCATCTTGATTTAGATTTTCTGTGATTTCCCTAAATCGCTTCAGGCAAATGCTGTGATGGTTCCTGTGAAAGGGCACAGTTGACTTCCCTCCCCATCCTTCCCTAATCCAAGCTTGTGCTCCGTCTCTAATAACATCATTGTCAATGGGACATTAAACACTAATCTCCTTCCTTCCTCCCTCAAGTTCATCCCGTAAGTATTTGATGGGATTTAAGTGAGGTGGCTGACTTCACCAGACCGTATTCTTCAGTTTCCCAAATTTATCTCCTCTATTGACTTACTGTCGGCACAACTTAGAAGTCTGTCTGGGAGCATTGTCTTGCTGCAGAAAAACCCACAACTAATATGTCTCTTGGCAGATTGAACTGAATTGTTGATCAGTATATTGTCATATCCTTCCTTCTTTAATGTTCCATTAATTCTCACTACAAAACTGATTCTATCACCCACAAAACATCCCCACACAGTGACCGAACCTCCACCATTCTTTGTCATTGGCATTAAATACTGACTTCATATGTTCTCCATGAAGTCAATGTGTAAACATTCAGTGAAGGGTTCCAAATTTAAAACTTGATTCATCCACGAACACCACCTTGGACCATTGCTGCACTCTCCAGGTTTTACGTTGCTGTGCCCATTGCAATCAGTTCAACTTCTTTCTCTCCATCCATTTAAGTCATGGTCACATAAATGGCATTGCTCTGCTGAGACAAAGGCTGGAGCTTCTCACATATTGTTTACTTTGTTGTTAATTTCAGGTGCAGGAAGAGTCCTCACATTTACTCTGTACGTATATGAACTAATCTTTACTTTACAATGTTACTTTGAGATTGTCAAGCACTTGTGCTGGCACCAGTCTGCTTGAACTGGAGCAATGTATACACCACTGTAGGCTTGGCTAAGCCAAATTTAGTTACTGTTGCCTTGCTAGAATAGCCTTTGTGATGCAGAGCTACAATTACAGCACTTTTTTCAATTCCGACCTCCTCCTTCCATATTATTAGGAGGTAATACGGCATGAACTTGATCAAGTATACAAACTCACTACTAGATTCACACAGTGTACAAAGGCAGCAGGAGAAATGAGACCTATTTAAATGGAATCCTCTTAGGTAAATGCCATCAGTGTTGTGGATACTCACCAGCACCTCTCTGGGTGAACAATGATTTGGATACATAGCAGATGAGCTTATTTTTTAGCATGTTTCTACTTGTTTTACTATCAGAACAGGTTTATGATAGAATACTCAAAATTAAATCCCTGTTTTTAACACAAATCAATAGCTGTGACTGAAAATATGTGTCCTACCAACCGGTCCCTTCTTCTTGTCAAGTTGTGCCATAAACTCCTCTTCTCCTCAATTCTATTCAATACCTCCTCATTAGTTATGTGATCTACTCATCTATTTCTACAGCATTCTTCTGTAGCACCACATTTCAAAAGCTTCTATTCTCATCTTGTCCAAACTATTTATCGTCCATGTTTCACTTCCACACAAGGCTACACTCCATAAAAATACTTTCAGAGACGACTTCCTGACACTTAAATCTATACTCGATGTTAACAAATTTCTCTACTTCAGAAACGCTTTCCTTGCCATTGCCAGTCTACATTTTATATCCTCTCTACTTTGACCTTAATCAGTTATTCTGCTCCCCAAATAGTGTCTCATTTCCTAATCTAATTCCCTCAGCATCACCTGACTTAATTCAACTACATTCCACTATCCTCATTTTGCTTTTGTTGATGTTCATCTTATATCCTCCTTTCAAGACACTGTCCATTCTGTTCAACTGCTCTTCCAAGTCCTTTGCTGTCTCTGACAGAATTACAATGTCATTGGTGAACCTCAAAGGTTTTATTTCTTGTCCATGGATTTTAATACCAACTCCCAAGTTTTCTTTTGTTTCCTTTACTGCTTGCTCAATATACAGATTGAATAACATCGAAGAGAGGCTACAACCCTGTCTCACTCCCTTCCCAACCACTGCTTCCCTTTCATGTCCCTCGGCTCTTATAACTGCCATCTGGTTTCTGTACAAATTGTAAATAGCCTTTCGCTCTCTGTATTTTACCCCTGCCACCTTCAGAATTTGAAAGAGAGTATTCCAGTCCACATTGTCAAAAGCTTTCTCTAAGTCTACAAATGCTAGAAACGTAGGTTTACCTTTCCTTAATCTTTCTTCTAAGATAAGTTGTAGGGTCAGTATTGCCTAACGTGTTCCAATATTTCTACGGAATGCAAACTGATCTTCCCCATGGTCAGCTTCTACTAGTTTTTCCATTTTTCTATAAAGAATTCGCGTTAGTATTTTGCAGCTGTGGATTATTAAACTGATAGTTTGGTAATTTTCACATCGGTCAAAAACTGCTTTCTTTGGGATTGGAATTATTATATTCCTCTTGAAGTCTGAGGGAATTTCGTCTGTCTCATATATCTGGCTCACCAGATGGTAGAGTTTTGTCAGGACTGGCTCTCCCAAGGCCGTCAGTAGTTCTAATGTAATGTTGTCTACTTCCGGGGCCTTGTTTCGACTCAGGTCTTTCAGTGCTCTGTCAAACTCTTCACGCAGTATCATATCTCCCATTTCATCTTCATCTACATCCTCTTCCATTTCCATTATATTGTCCTCGAGTACATCACCCTCTATATACTCGTTCCACCTTTCTGCTTTCCCTTCTTTGCTTAGAACTGGGCTTCCATCTGAGCTCTTGATATTCATACAAGTGGTTCTCTTTTCTCCAAAGGTCTCTTTAATTTTCCTGTAGGCAGTATCTATCTTACCCCTAGTGAGATAAGCCTCTACATCCTTACATTTGTTCTCTAGCCATCCCTGCTTAGCCATCTTGCACTTCCTGTCAATCACATTTTTGAGACGTTTGTATTCCTTTTTGCCTGCTTCATTTACTGCATTTTTATATTTTCTCCTTTCATCAATTAAGTTCAATATTTCTTCTGTTATCCAAGGATTTCTACTAGCCCTCGTTTTTTTTTTTTTTTTTTTTTTTTTTTTACCTACTTGATCCTGTGCTGCCTTCAGTACTTCATCCCTCAAAGCTACCCATTCTTCTTCTACTGTATTTCTTTCCCCCATTTGTGACAATTGTTCCCTTATGCTCTCCTGAAACTCTGTACAACCTCTGGTTTAATCAGTTTATCCAGGTCCCATCTTCTTAAATTCCCACCTTTTTGCGGGTTCTTCAGTTTTAATCTACAGTTCGTAACCAATAGATTGTGGTCAGAGTCCACATCTGCCCCTGGAAATGTCTTACAATTTAAAACCTGGTTCCTAAATATCTGTCTTACCATTATATAATCTATCTGATACCTTCTAGTATCTCCAGGCTTCTTCCATGTATAAAACCTTCTTTTATGATTCTTGAACCAAGTGTTAGCTATGATTAAGTTGTGCTCTGTGCAAAATTCTACCAGACGTCTTCCTCTTTCATTCCTTGCCCCCAATCCATTGTCACCTACTACATTTCCTTCTCTCCCTTTTCCTACTACCGAATTCCAGTCACCGATGACTATTAAATTTTTGTCTCCTTCACTACCTGAATAATTTCTTTTATCTCATCATCTGCAGAGCTAGTTGGCATATAAACTTGTACTACTGTAGTAGGTGTGGGCTTCGTGTCTATCTTGGCCACAATAATGCATTCACTATGCTGTTTGTAGTAGCTTACCCGCACTCCTACTTTTTTATTCATTATTAAACCTACTCCTGCATTACCCCGATTTGATTTTGTATTTATAACCCTGTAGTCACCTGACCAAAAGTCTTGTTCCTCCTGCCAACAAACTTCACTAATTCCCACTATATCTAACTTTAACCTATCCATTTCTCTTTTTAAATTTTCTAATGTACCTGCCCAATTAAGGGATCTGACATTCCACGCTCCAATCCGTAGAATGCCAGTTTTCTTTCTCCTGATAACGACGTCCTCTTGAGTAGTCCCCGTCCGGAGATCCGCATGTGGGACTATTTTACCACCAGGAATATTTTCACCTAGAAGACGCCATCATCATTTAACCATACAGTAAAGCTGCATGCCCTCGGGAAAAATTACAGCTGTAGTTTCCCCTTGCTTTCAGCCATTTGCAGTACCAGCACAGCAGGGCCGTTTTGGTTAGTGTTACAAAGTTAGATCAGTCAATCATACAGGCTGTTGCCCCTGCAACTGCCCCTCTTCAGGAACCACACGTTTGTCTGGCCTCTCAACAGATACCCCTCCATTGTGGTTGCACCTACTGTACTGCCGTCTGTATCGCTGAGGCACGCAAGCCTCCCCACTAACGGCAAGGTCCATGGTTCATGGGGGGGAGGTGGAACCATATAGTTTCATTTAATTAAAGCAGCTATACCTGGGATTCAGGTAGGATCTCCTGTTTCATTTGATTCTGAGGTACTATTCCAATACTGTTTGACATGTTCCACACCCAGGAGGATCCCCTCTTTTGTGGGTATATGGAGTAAATAATTAATCTAATGTGAGAGGTCCTGCAGTGCTGTTAGAGTTTCGAGGGAATACCGAGAGGAGACTCAGGTTTGAATCCCAGCCCTGCTACCAATTTTCTTTTGTCACTTCATATACATCAAATGGAAATATCAACTATAATCACTCGTCAGATATAAGGTAACTGAGACTAACATGAGATATCTATTCAGTATAAATTTCATTTGAGAACTGACCCCTCCTCTTGTGGCAGTTTATTGGAGCAACAAGTCATTCCATGTGACTGCAAAGGGCACACCATTCCCATTTTCTGGAATGGTTGCAAGGCAGATGCACATAATTGCAGGCCTATATTACGGATAACAATCTGTTGAAGCATTAAAGAACACAGTTAACATTTGTAACACTCTTTGTTGACCAGATTTGTCTTCTCTAGGTCTCAACAAGAATTTGATGAAGGGTAATTGTCTGAAACTTTGCCGATAAAGGATGGAGCAATAAATGAAATACTCGAAAGTGTCATTCATTGGTTCTCAGTAAATGGTCTAGCACTTCATTTACAAAGAAAAGGCATCTTATTTGGTTTTGTACAAGGAAAGGCAAATCATCACTAATAATGAAGCATGACGGAAAAGAAATGTGTCAAAACTGATTGTTAAAAATACCTGGGGGTACATAGTGATGAGAACCTGAATTATAAATCACATATTAAGGAACTTTTCAAACAACTGAGTGCAGCAACATTTGCTCTAAATGTGATTGCCATAAGCGGCAATGACAGCATTAGAAAATTTAACTTCCTTCTTTCATTGGTGTCATATGGAGAATATGGGCCTGTGCCCCCCACCCCTCCCCCTACATACACACACACACAAATGCACAGTGCCTATCCTGAAACTTCACATAGATAAAGAAATTAGGTAGCCTCACAACACATACACTCTTACAAAGTTTGTTGTAAAGGATCAGCACAATTTGAAAATAATACTAGGTTTCATAAATACAATACTAGGAAGAAAAACAGAGGGACTCAATCTTGTTGTAGCACAGTAAGAAGCATAGCATGCAGCCATAAAAATATTTGACCACCTCCCTTTAATTAACAAGGTGCTGGCTGATAATAAAAGTTGACAAGTGCTATTCCATAGATGAATTTCTGAGAACGAACCAACAGGTTAGCCACGAGCACTGATGCGCTGCTTCCTGGACTTGTGTAGGTGTGGTGGCCCCAGACTGAATCAGCCCAGCAGGTTAACAACGAGGGTCGGTTTGCCAGCAAGTCTGGATGTGGTTTTTAGGCAATTTTCCACAACCCACAAGGTAAATACTGGGCTGGTCCCCATGTACCACCTCAGTTACACAACTTGCAGACATTTGAAAAACATTTGCACTAGTTCATGGCTTACACTAGACGCAGACAGCTAGGGTACATTACTTCTGTCCTGGGGGGTACGTGATGGTGACAGGAAGGGCATCTGGCAACCCTCTGACACCAACATTGCCAGCTCCATAGTATCAGGGTCGACCCCATGTTGAAGTGGAACAAAGGCCCAAGCAAATAATGAGAAGGCGACATCCAAAAATGAACATATCTACTAAATGCCATTTTTCACAGTCAACATGAAACTTATTTTGGGCATACATAAGAATGAAAATAGCATATTGCAATGTGAATGCCTTTTACTTTTAGGCCAAAAGGCAGTTCATATCTGTAAATCAAATCTACAATAAAAATATTCCTTTTAAAAGCACATTTAAATATGGACATGTTCTCATTACATGAACCATGAGTGATTTTCAAAAGCAAAAATCTTCTGTTTTCTTTCAAAATAACTTACCTCTTCCTGTATAATGCTTGTTATACCATATCATTTCACATATTTTTATAGTGTAGTATGTGATATCATAGAACAAAATTGTAAATTGGCCACTGTAGCACTAATATTAGTTTTCACTCTTTTATTCAAATTTCAGGTTTTATTGTTACTTCACAATTATTTTAAATGTTTCAGATCACCATACCAGAATAAAGTGATGTAACTGTGGCATTAACTATCTTTAGAAATATTCTTTGATGTAAGTGTTACATTGAAACATGGAAACCAGAATAATTTTCTTAACAATCACAAGCAACATGGAAATATCATCAGTGATGGTTGTGTTCCAACTTAACTCCTAGTGATTTCTCCAGTTTTCTTAAAAAATAGTTTACTGTAAACCATCAACATCTTTTTTCTTGTTATCTTAAACTGGATGGCTGAAACGTACTTTGACGTTTGTCCAAGGAAAGGGTTTTGTAATGGTTCATCTGCTCTTTTACATCTAGCTGGGACTTCTAGAACACAGTACAAGTGTTTCCCATAGCTTTGTACTTGTGTATGGAAATACATTTTATTTCACATATGTAATGTAGATCTTGAAGGCCCTTAGATAGGGATTTCATATCAGTCAGCAAGGTTTCTTAGCTCAGTCACTGATTGTTGATCTCATTGTATTCCTCTTTTGTTACAACTGTTGGCTTTTTTCTGAGAAGTTTTCCTATTCTATCAAAAATGCAGTCAGTGGATAAGTAACTGTGTCCTTGTAATAATAATTATTAGTACTGATATCAATATAATGAAAGGAAACATTCCACGTGGGAAAAATTATATATAAAAACAAAGATGAGGTGACTTACCGAACGAAAGCGCTGGCAGGTCGATAGACACACAAACAAACACAAACATACACACAAAATTCAAGCTTTCGCAACAAACTGTTGCCTCATCAGGAAAGAGGGAAGGAGAGGGGAAGACGAAAGGAAGTGGATTTTAAGGGAGAGGGTAAGGAGTCATTCCAATCCCGGGAGCGGAAAGACTTACCTTAGGGGGAAAAAAGGACAGGTATACACTCGCACACACGCACATATCCATCCACACATACAGACACAAACAGACATATTTAAAGACAAAGAGTTTGGGCAGAGATGTCAGTCGAGGCGGAAGTACAGGGGCAAAGATGATGTTGAAAGACAGGCGAGGTATGAGCGGCGGCAAATTGAAATTCGAAATTAGCGGAGATTGAGGCCTGGCGGATGACGAGAAGAGAGGATATACTGAAGGGCAAGTTCCCATCTCCGGAGTTCGGATAGGTTGGTGTTTGTGGGAAGTAACCAGATAACCCGGATGGTGTAACACTGTGCCAAGATGTGCTGGCCGGGCACCAAGGCATGTTTAGCCACAGGGTGATCCTCATTACCAACAAACACTGTCTGCCTGTGTCCATTCATGCGAATGGACAGTTTGTTGCTGGTCATTCCCACATAGAATGCATCAGAGTGCAGGCAGGTCAGTTGGTAAATCACGTGGGTGCTTTCACACGTGGCTCTACCTTTGATCGTGTACACCTTCCGGGTTACAGGACTGGAGTAGGTGGTGGTGGGAGGGTGCATGGGACAGGTTTTGCATCGGGGGCGGTTACAAGGATAGGAGCCGACATTGGTGAATGGTTCGGCGCGGTCCACGACTACTCGGGCGCCATCCCAGCACGCCGTCGCTGTTACTGCGAGCAGGTCGTCGACCCCAGCGGTCGTTGGCACGCCGCGTTCCAGACGACGCTACGCAACAATTGCTTCGCACCGCCCGCTCTGCACAACATTGTTGACATTCAACCAAACTTTACCAACTATGCTGTGAATGTACTAACATGAAAATGATTTATTGGACACGAAATTATGTGACAGATATTTTTTTTCTCTAGTTTACTGAGTATAAACTCAAAACATTCACTTGTTCGACGATACATGATAAATGTTATATGTTTTCGACACATTAGTGAAGCAAACTGGCACGAATGACATACCATGGTAGAACATTTGTCGTGAATAAGTGTAGAGACAATCCATTACACTACTGTAAAACTGTTTAATGATTGACTTTCAGTGTGACACAGAGCACAAATGTGAAGAGTGTAGAAGGTACATTTTTAACAAGGAGACTAAAGGTTTAACATTTTGTCATAAATAACCTTTGTTATCTGTGAACATTGGATAAATTCCAACCTTTTTTTGATGAACAATCAAACTGTGTTTTAAGACAAACCAGGCGAGATGACCATGGCTCCGGCACAGTTTTCCCAGGTTTTCTGACCGCACGTAGCCCTAATGGGGGAGCCAAAAAACTGTAATGACCCTGGGACTAGGTTTACGGTCACCTCGCAAAGTGTGAGAAAACTATAAAGAGTGTAATTAAAACTGTAGTGCAAAAGAGCAAAGAAGTGAACAGTGAATATTCCAAATAAGGTGACAAACAGTGACAAAACGAACGCTAGTGGCAGCATATTGCCGAACATTCTTAACGTTAGTCAATTGCTGCCAGGGGGCATTGTAACATCCCTTAGTAAAAGACCATATTATGTGATAAAGAGAAAACATTGTGTATTATGTTTTGTTATTGTATAAAATTATGTAATTTTTTTATTATTTATTTTAGATAATATCTGTGTCGGCGAGTACTGAAACCGCCACAGACGATAAATATCAAACAAAGATGAGAATGTGTGCCTAGTATAAATAATACAGAACGAACATTAATTTCTCTGTCTTCTTCTTGGAGTTACGTGAGAAGGATAGCCTGTGACGTGATATTGCATGCTAGCGTAGCATTCTTTTGTCAAGTTTGAAAGAGGGACGCCATTAAGCGAGATGTTAAAAAGGTGTGTAATGATTCAAATTGTTTAAATGTTTTGAATAGAGTTATTTAGTGAAACCTTGCATTATAATTTATATCAAGCTTGCCTGGTGTTTTATCCCATCCCTTTAAGACACATAGTCATGTGTAGGGACTGTGGTTGTTGTGAGCGGATGCAAGGAGTATTGGCCACTCTTCGGGGGCAGGTGGAGGCTTTGTCTGTTAGGCTCATCGAGCTCGAGGCACAGGCGTCGGTTCGTAGTGGCGTTGGGGCAACTGTGGTGAGACCTATGCCTACTTCGGTGGCCTTGGAATCACATGGAACCCCTGATGTCGCTGCGTCTTCCGGCAGTGAGCATCTTACCGGTCAGCCATCACTCCAGGGTGAATGGCGGACAGTGGTGGGCTCGCGCGTGCCTGGCCGAAAGGCAAAGGTGGGATCTGGCCGCGTGGCAGCTGCCTTATCCCTTTCCAACAGGTACGGGGTGCTTCCTAGTGGTGATGACATCGTTTCCGAGCCACCACAGGATGCCTCGCCTGTTGGGCCAGTGGCCGATTCTCCGACAAGGTCCCGACAGTCACAGAGGGCGGGCCTATTAGTTATAGGGAGCTCCAACGTTAGGCGGGTTATGGAGCCCCTCAGGAAAATAGCGGGTAGGTCGGGGAAGAATGCCAGTGTGCACTCGGTGTGCTTGCCGGGGGGTCTCGTCCGTAATGTGGAGGAGGCCCTTCCGGCAGCTATTGAACGCACTGGGTGTGACCGGCTGCAGATAGTAGCACATGTCGGAACGAATGACGCCTGCCGCTTGGGTTCTGAGGCCATCCTTGGTTCCTTCCGGCGGCTGGCTGATTTGGTGAAGACAACCAGCATCGCACGCGGAGTGCAAGCTGAGCGTAATATCTGCAGCATAGTGCCCAGAGTCGATCGCGGTCCTCTGGTTTGGAGCCGTGTGGAGGGTCTAAACCAGAGGCTCAGACGACTCTGCGACTATAATGGTTGCAAATTCATCGACCTCCGTTATTGGGTGGAGAACTGTAGGGCCCCCCTAGACAGGTCAGGCGTGCACTACACACCGGAAGCAGCTACTAGGGTAGCAGAGTACGTGTGGCGTGCACACGGGGGTTTTTTAGGTTAGAGGGACCCCCCCTTGGGCGAAACGATAAAATACCTGACGGCTTACCAGAGAGGACATTATCATCGTTGATAAAGAACGTTCGTCCTCAGAGACCAAAAACAGGAAAAGTTAACGTAATATTGGTAAACTGCTGGAGTATCCAGGGCAAGGTTCCTGAATTAGTATCTCTTATTGAAGGAAATAGTGCGCATATAGTATTAGGAACGGAAAGTTGGTTAAAACCGGAAGTGAACAGTAACGAAATCCTAGACACAGAATGGAATATATACCGCAAGGATAGGATAAACGCCAATGGTGGAGGAGTATTTATAGCAGTAAAGAATTCAATAATATCCAGTGAAGTTATTAGCGAATGCGAATGTGAAATAATCTGGGTTAAGTTAAGTATCAAAGGTGGGTCAGATATGATAGTCGGATGCTTCTATAGACCACTTGCATCAGCAACCGTAGTAGTTGAGCGCCTCAGAGAGAACCTGCAGAACGTCGTGAAGAAGTTTCGTGATCATACTATTGTAATAGGGGGAGACTTCAATCTACCAGGTATAGAATGGGATAGTCACACAATCAGAACTGGAGCCAGGGACAGAGACTCTTGTGACATTATCCTGACTGCCTTGTCCGAGAATTACTTCGAGCAGATAGTTAGAGAACCAACTCGTGAAGCTAACGTTTTAGACCTCATAGCAACAAATAGACCGGAACTTTTCGACTCCGTGAATGTAGAAGAGGGTATCAGTGATCATAAGTCAGTGGTTGCATCAATGACTACAAGTGTAATAAGAATTGCCAAGAAAGGAAGGAAAATATATTTACTTAACAAAAGTGATAGGGCACAAATCGCAGAATATCTGAGTGACCACCATCAAACGTTCATTTCTGAGGAAGAGGATGTGGAACAAAAATGGAAAAAATTCAGAAACATCGTCCAGTACGCCTTAGATAAGTTCGTACCGACTAAGGTCCAAAGCGAGGGGAAAGATCCACCGTGGTATAACAATCATGTACGAAAGGTACTACGGAAACAAAGAAAGCTTCATCATAGGTTTAAGAGTAGTCGAATCATAGCTGATAAGGAAAAGCTGAACGAAGCGAAAAAGAGCGTAAAGAGAGCAATGAGAGAAGCATTCAACGAATTCGAACATAAAACATTGGCAAACAATCTAAACAAGAACCCTAAAAAATTTTGGTCATATGTAAAATCGGTAAGCGGATCTAAATCCCCTATTCAGTCACTCGTTGACCACGATGGCACCGAAACAGAGGACGACCGAAGAAAGGCAGAAATACTGAATTCAGTGTTCCGAAACTGTTTCACTGCGGAAAATCGTAACACAGTCCCTGACTTCAGCCGTCGCACGGACGCCAAAATGGAAAATATTGAAATAAACGATATCGGAATTGAAAAACAACTGCTATCACTTAGTAGCGGAAAAGCATCCGGACCAGACGAGATACCCTTAAGATTCTACAGTGATTATGCTAAAGAACTTGCCCCCTTTCTATCAGCAATTTATCGTAGATCGCTGGAAGAACGTAAAGTACCTAGCGACTGGAAGAAAGCGCAGGTCGTTCCCATTTTCAAGAAGGGTCATAAATCAGATGCGAATAATTATAGGCCTATTTCACTTACGTCAATCTGTTGTAGAATAATGGAACATGTTTTGTGTTCTCGTATTATGACATTCTTAGATAATACATCATAACCAACATGGATTCCGCAAACAGAGATCATGTGAAACTCAGCTCGCCCTATTTGCCCAAGAAATTCACAGTGCCGTAGACACTGGCGAGCAGATTGATGCCGTATTCCTGGACTTCAGGAAGGCATTTGATACGGTTCCGCACTTACGTTTAGTGAAAAAAATACGAGCTTACGGAATATCGGACCAGGTTTGTGATTGGATTTAGGATTTCCTAGAAGAAAGAACACAACATGTCATTCTTAACGGTTCAAAATCTGCAGATGTAGAGGTAATTTCGGGAGTACTGCAGGGAAGCACGATAGGACCTTTATTGTTTACAATATACATAAATGACTTAGTTGACAACATCGGTAGCTCCGTGAGGCTATTTGCAGATGACACGGTTGTCTACAAGAAAGTAGCAACATCAGAAGACTCGTACGTACTCCAGGAGGACCTGCAGAGGATTAATGCATGGTGCGACAGCTGGCAGCTTTCCCTAAACGTAGATAAATGTAATATAATGCGCATACATAGGGGCAGAAATCCATTCCAGTATGATTATGCCATAGGTGGTAAATCATTGGAAGCGGTAACGACCGTAAAATACTTAGGAGTTACTATCCGGAGCGATCTGAAGTGGAATGATCACATAAAACAAATAGTGGGAAAAGCAGGCGCCAGGTTGAGATTCATAGGAAGAATTCTAAGAAAATGTGACTCATCGACGAAAGAAGTAGCTTACAAAACGCTTGTTCGTCCGATTCTTGAGTATTGCTCATCAGTATGGGACCCTTACCAGGTTGGATTAATAGAAGAGATAGACATGATCCAGCGAAAAGCAGCGTGATTCGTCATGGGGACATTTAGTCAGCGCGAGAGCGTTACGGAGATGCTGAACAAGCTCCAGTGGCGGACACTTCAAGAAAGGCGTTACGCAATACGGAGAGGTTTATTATTGAAATTACGAGAGAGCACATTCCGGGAAGAGATGGGCAACATATTACTACCGCCCACATATATCTCGCGTAATGATCACAACGAAAAGATCCGAGAAATTAGAGCAAATACGGAGACTTACAAGCAGTCGTTCTTCCCACGCACAATTCGTGAATGGGACAGGGAAGGGGGGATCAGATAGTGGTACAATAAGTACCCTCCGCCACACACCGTAAGGTGGCTCGCGGAGTATAGATGTAGATGTAGATGTAAGACATTTTCAGTTGTTTAAATATTATTCGTGGTGCAGAGCGGCGCTACGAACGAGCCAGACGCTGCCGCGCTTCATTTAAATTGCAGTAAATGAAATCTATCATACCGCAAAGAAGCGGTCAGGTAATAGTGAAGTAAAAAATTATTTCTTTCAGCTTTCGAAGTTGCAGAGCAGAGCAGCAGATTTTATGATGTGTTTTACAGGTTGACGCGGGCTGCTGATAATATATTGCTAACAGTACAAAAAGATAATTTACCTTCGTAATATAATAGGAATCTTGCTGTGCTTAGTTCTGGTCTGGCTAACCTTATAGTAAAAAACGTATTTTTCTCCAATAATAATCTCATGTTCTTGTGCTAGACATGGTACTTATTGATGTTTTACTGTTAACAAAAAATCCACTGCAAAATTATTTTGATGAACAATCATTGCGAACTGTAACATCAGTATTCATAACAAAGCAATTTTCATTAACATTTTCAATAACCATAAAGTAGGGAAGATATGATGAATTTTATAGTGAGTTACAGTAACGAAAAATGTTCCTTTAATAGAAAGCCAGATACAGAACAATAAGAACCCAATATATTCTGTTTAGTTGAAAATTAATGATCATAAAGAAATTCATGGCACAGCATTAATAAAAAGTATTTCGCGGCTCTTTTCATAGTAACATATTTCATTTAATATATGAGTTGTTACGTGAATAATAATAATAATAATAATAATAATAATAATAATAATAATAAAACAAAACTAAACAAATAATAAAAGAGACGCGAAGTAAAATACACCATCATTATTCTTTATGCCACTTTTGATTTTTGGGTCATGACAAATGCTGAACATTTTGATGAGATCAGTCTCATTGACTGGGTGCACATTTGTCAAACATGGATGTCATGAGCTGGGGAACAGTCCATTGCTACTCGAAGCTCTGGACATGCTTTTGCCTACCATACAATGACACAGTAATGAAACATTGTACGTCATAGTGGATGGGATTTTGAATTTATTGGCTGAACTGTGGAAACTGTAGGAGAAAAAATAATTTTGAAGATGCACCATTTGTCAATAAGGGTTGAGGGGATTGGTTATTCAAGTGAAACAATCATTACTGAGTAACTGCTATGGAATATGCTGTACTGAGGCAAGCAGGGTTCTGTTTGGGTGGGCCCCAATCTCCCTACCTGGGACCAAATAGACTTGTGATTACCTCACTGTATAAATTTCCAGAGGGATATTGGTTGACCCTACCACCCCATCACCAAGTGAGATCAGCAAACATCGTTTAACAGTAAAAATGTGATAGTAACACAGTATCAGGAGAATTATTGAAGAATGTTGCACTACTTACAGAACAAAATGCAGGTTAGCATTGCTTAATTCCAGAGAATTTTCTGTTGCAGAGGGAAGGCATAATTTCTTTAACTTGAGTAAAGGTTGGACACAGATTTGAACCGTTGCCTCCTGACTCACATTCATGTGTGTATCTTCTTCTGCTTCTACACAATGAGCACTGATCCAAAAGAATTGCTGAAGACATGGTCATGGATGGTTATTGATTCATTCAAGAGACATACTTGAGGTATAGAGACTTCTGAAATTAAGTTACACATCATCTCATGCTAAGACCATTACGCAACAGGCACGGCACACTGTTGGAAGAGTGTGCATGTTCCCGATTTCCTGCAGAGACAATTCTGCTGCAGCATGGACAACAGGTTCATCACATTGTGGGAGTGAAATGGCACTCCAAAGTTGAAGTACAAGAAACAGTATGGCTCTTGTTGGCAAAACATCTAAATTGCACACAAATTCGCCATGAAATTCTGGCAGTGTATGGCCCAAATGAGGTGCAATGCATTGTAGCATCCAGTCGTAGTGAAACAGTGCCAACAATTTGATGAAGACCATTCAGTCTTTCCAGCAAGCTGGTTGGATATCTGGCAGGAAAGAGATTTTCCATCAAAGAGGAAATTCACACAGCAGTCCTCAAATTGTTCCATGACTGAGGGGCAGATTTATATTGTCAAGAAACTGAACAGTTGGTGGGATGCTACAATTGTTGTTTACAGATCTTGGTGACTGTAGTAAAAAGAAATATCTGCATCACTTTGAATTGTATTGCAGCATACAGTAAAAGTTACTCAGTGTGTCATAGTAACGGGTAACTTTCTTTTTGAAGTCTCATGGTTTCCTGCTGCTTCCACACCTTTCTTTGACAATCATCAGATGTCAGGTTACTCCTGGATACATCGGTTAATGGAATCCTACCCCACTGATTGAGCACCCATTCTGTGTTTTCCGGTACCCATCTCCACAGACCAGTGCTTTGGGGGAGGGATGTTAGCGTCATATGTAATGGCGGCCACATTGATAATGTGGAGTCTTGGATTCTGTCTTGACCATAGTTGCCTGATATCCCAGTTTAAGTGGGATCATCCCAAATATCTGGTTGTAAACCCAACTCCCAACTGTACTTTGTTGGGATAGATAACAATCCTGGTTACATAAAAATGGACAACATTTTATATAATGTTGTGGTCTTCACATCAATTTGTTCGTTACTGATTTCAATGAGGGTCAGTCTTGTAAGAGTTACTGACTTTAAATTTCTGCTTTTATTAAGAGCACTAAGTTGCCATACTTGACTCAATAGCCATTGTTTTCGAGTAGTGCATCAGAGGTCAATTGTGACAGTGCTTTGTAATTCTCTGGTGGAAAAATTGAATAGGGTTGTGCAGTTTCCTTCCCCTGTGGCAGCCTTAGTCGTCTTGATGCCAATAAATGATGATCGTATCAAAAGAGAAGTTGTGACTAAGGAAGCTGGGATAATTTTTACTTCCCCCTTGTTTTGCTATATGCCTCCTTAAAATTCATTTTTTCACTTTCAACTAATTACTATTAACATATGTGAATATAATCTGTATTTTCATAACAGAGAAAGGTTGGCCCTTAGTTTTAAAGAATTTAACAGCAGGTCGAATTTTGTGTATGTTATTGATTTTCTAATTTATATTGAGTATTCCTAGTTAGTACCTTTTGTTATAGGACAAAATCAGTCATTTTTATGTAACTTGAATTCTATTGTTGACTTATGAACAAATATAAATCTTGTAATAATTGCAAACATTTGGATTATGAAATTCTAGTATTCATAAAGTAACTATTTGGCTCTAGTTGGAAACATGTTAGCAAAGCCAGCCCTTAATTAATTCTAAGGTAATTAACAGATATGACAAAAGTATTGCTTGCTAAACTATATATGTGAATTTCATGATGAAAAGAAATAATTCGGCCTAACTCTTGTAGCAGAAGAAACTGTTAAAAAGACGGAATTTTTAGATGTATTCAGTTAACTGATTAAATTAAATTTTAATTGCAATTTCTGTAAATTTAACTTTGAACAATGTCTGGTTTCGGTACCTATTATCGTGGTGACATATAAGCGTCGTGAGACAGTCAGTCCATGGCCAAGTTTCAGACGAGGAAGCTGTGTTGGTTAGAACAACCACGATGCATCACCTTAACAGTGATGTAAGTGGTACATGAACAGGCCATGTGTTAAAGCAATGACAGTGTCTGTTCCATACGTACCTGATTATTCCGAAAGAAATGTGAATTATTTGGTTATGTTTTTATTGCTTGTAGATGTTCAACAGTAAACTATTGTAGCAGTATGTGGATGTTTGCCTGGAAACTAGTAATGAGGCTTATGGGAAGTTCTGCACTGGCCATATATAACCGTGTATTATTGGGAGGCTGTGAAAAGTGAAAGTAAAAGACTGTGAAATGCAACTGTGCATCTGCCGGCTACATCATTTACAGTAGACAGTACTGCACGTCCACCCCCTATGTTTTCAGCCAGTATGTCGACACCGAGGACAACAAAGAAACAAAGTAGGCAAACCGCAACAAAATGGCAGTTTACTTGCAGCACAGTATAAACTATGTTGTAAAATGATTTGACTTTGAAGAAAGTGTCTACAGGACTTTCAAACCATTTTCCCTGACAGTGAAACAGAGCTGATTTTCAGAATTTGTAGAAGTGATTTCTTGTAGATGGGGATTTGATGTTTCAAGAATGTGTGCAGTTAAAGAACTTTCTTAAGGAAGAAGAGAAGAACTTTTTAAGCTGAAATCTGATTAGTGGAAGGAATTTTTTTCATTGTTATGAAAACTATGACAACTTCTTCAAACTTTTCCGTTTTGCTTCAGATGTGTTTTCAGCCTGATGATGAACACTTGTTGAGCTGAGAGGAAACTTCTCCCAGCAGCAACATTAGAAGCTGAAATAATAATGAAGATGGTTTAGTGATTTAAATGTCTCCAGTTTTGTTGCTTTCTTGACAAGGAAGAAGAGAAGATTCTATGAAGGAGATTGAAAAGTGAGCAAAAATCTCAATAAGGTAAAAAACAGTGGTTTGTTATTTTGAATTGTAGCATGTGTGTGTTTAGTCTTGGGTTTTAAAAAATATCCCGATTTAGTTCAGAAAAAGCTTGGTGACTGGTCTGTATTAATACAGCTGCCTTCTAAATGGGCAGTACACAGCTCTTTTGCATTTTCTTGCGGGTGCCTATGAGCCACAACTTTATGCTGTAATCAGGTTGTTGACTCCAGGCTACCACTGGAAGATGGTTTGTCTCACAGTAGTGGTTCTCTGTTTGAATGATGTCACTGTGCTGTATGACAAATTGACAGGCAACTTACCATGTTGCCAACCTTCCTGCCATATACTGACAATGTGGACAAGCCTCAAATGATCCTACAGAGCATGTTTACAGACAGCAAGAAAGAGTAGTGACCCAGAAACTATCAAAAACTATAAAAACTACTGTGTTATATTAAGAAAAGTTATTAAAAAATCCAGGAGTATGTGTATCATGTCTGAAATCAGCAACTCTGATAATAAAATTAAAACAATTTGGAATATTATTAAAAGAGAAACAGGTCAACCAAGAGCAGAGGAAGACAGTATCACCATCAAATTGAATGAAAGCTTTACGAACAAAAAGTCAGAAGTTGAAAATATTTTTAATAATCATTTTCTAAATGTTGTGGATATAGTAGGATCTGGGTGTTCATTAGAAGATGCTAGGCTGTTAATGGAAGAGGCCATACCTATGCAATTTGATACAATTGAAATCTCACCCACTTCTCCCTCTGAAATTAGGAAAATAATAAACTTGCTTAAAAGCAAAAACTCACATGGAATTGATGGCATTTCCAGCAAAATACTAAAAGCTTGTTCTCAACAGATAAGTAAGATTCTCAGCCACCTGTGTAATAGCTCTCTGGAACAGGGTATTTTCCCTGATAGACTGAAATATGCTATTGTTATACCTTTGCATAAAAAGGGGGATAGATCTGATGTCAACAATTACCGTCCAATCTCCCTTCTAACAGCTTTATCCAAAATTTTTGAGAAAGTAATGTATTCAAGAGTAGCTTCACATATCTGTAAAAATGAAGTACTAACAAAATGTCAGTTTGGTTTCCAGAAAGGTTTTTCAACAGAAAATGCCATATATGCTTTCACCAGTCAAATTTTGAATGATCTGAATAACCGAACACCACCCATTGGCATTTTTTGTGATCTCTCAAAAGCTTTTGATTGTGTAAATCACGAAATTATGCTAGACAAGCTCAAGTATTGTGGCATGAGTGGGACAGTGCACAAATGGTTTAATTCGTACCTAACTGGAAGAGTGCAGAAAGTTGAAATAAGTAGTTCTGGTAACATGCAAAGATCAGCACATTCCTCAAACTGGGGAACTATCAAGAATGGGGTTCCACAAGGGTCAGTCTTGGGTCCTTTGTTGTTCTTATTATATATTAATGACTTGCCATTCTATATTCATGAAGAGGCAAAGTTAGTTCTCTTTGCTGATGATACAAGTATAGTAATCACACCTGAGAAACAAGAATTAACTGATGAAATTGTCAATACTGTCTTTCAGAAAATTACTAAGTGGTTCCTTGTAAACGGACTCTCACTGAATTTTGATAAGACACAGTACATACAGTTCCGTACAGTGAATGGTATGACGCCATTAATAAATATAGACCTTAATCAGAAGCATATAGCTAAGGTAGAATATTCCAAATTTTTAGGTATGTCCATTGATGAGAGATTAAATTGGAAGAAACACATTGATGATCTGCTGAAACGTTTGAGTTCAGCTACTTATGCAATAAGGGTCATTGCAAATTTTGGTGATAAACATCTTAGTAAATTAGCTTACTACACCTATTTTCACTCATTGCTTTCATATGGCATCATATTTTGGGGTAATTCATCACTGAGGAATAAAGTATTTATTGCACAAAAGTGTGTAATCAGAATAATAGCTGGAGTCCACCCAAGATCATCCTGCAGACATTTATTTAAGGATCTAGGGATATTCACAGTAGCTTCTCAGTATATATACTCTCTTATGAAATTTGTTATTAACAACCAAACCCAATTCAAAAGTAATAGCAGTGTGTATAACTACAATACTAGGAGAAAGGATGATCTTCACTATTCAAGATTAAATCTAACTTTGGCAGAGAAAGGGGTGAATTATACTGGCACTAAAGTCTTTGGTCACTTACCAAATAGTATCAAAAGTCTGACAGATAACCAACAAGTATTTAAGAAGAAATTAAAAGAATTTCTGAATGACAACTCCTTCTACTCCATAGAGGAATTTTTAGATATAAATTAAGAAAAAAAAATATTAAAAAAATAAAAAAAATAAAAAAATAAAAATAAAAACAAAAAATAAAGAAAAAAAAACACAAAAAAAATAAAGTGGTTATATTAACTCAAGTATGTTGTTAAATTAACCTAATTATGTCATGTATTGGAAAATTCGACTCGTTCCACATCATTACGAAATATCGTATTCATGATCCATGGAACTAGTATTAATCTAATCTAATCTAACACAGTGCACACAGTTGAAGATTTTAATGAATCTGTCTCACAGAGACCTCTGTTCAATAGAAGATTATGATAAATATTCTGGTTCACAAAGTATCTGATTCCATTCATTTTTCAGCTATGTTTTTCCAATAATTGCAAATTTGCTGTTCAAAAATGGAAGCCTTTAGGATTGATATTTTGTTTGTGATTTCTTTCTTTTTCTTTGATGTTTGAGAATATTAATTATATTATAAATTTCATTTTTTTCAACTGTAAAATATCATGTGTTTGACATTTTGGAATTATTTGGTTATGAAAATGCCTCATAGCACTTCTCTATCAAATAGAAACTGTTATAATTTTTCATAAACACCAGAACAGTTCCTGCAGTTAATATTGTAAAAATGTGCCTTTGATGCTTTGCACCAGTGAGTTTAGTTGTGCTATCTTTGTTAACTTTTTTCAATAGTTTTAGTGAGGTTACTGAATGAGAATAGTTGTGTTGGACCTGATGTCACATGGAACCAAGTGCAGTTTTATCTGTTGGACTGAGTAATGTGAACTCAGTGTATATCATGAACTGTAATTTGTTTTTGTAATTCTGCAACTCTGAAATCAGTGTCCATTTAAAAGTGACTCTTTTTAGCCAGTTTCCAAAGCTTTAAAAATGTGGTGTTAATTGTTGATTACATTTGGAGAATTGGGCTTAGCAAAAACTACAATGTTCTTTCATCTGCCAGTCAAGATATTAACTGAAACTATTCGACCTAGAGCCCACAATGAATTGTACTGCTAAATATATTTGGATGGTGAGCTGAGCCACAAAATACTTCAAACCATGTCAATGATTGTTGATACTGTTTTCTAGGTTATGCAACAAATGTCATTGGAACTCTATCCTGCAGTGTCATATCCCAACGTTAAAGTTCTGACAAAGAAATGTTACAGCTTTAATTACATAATTTCAATAATTTCTTGTTGTTAGGAGTGAGTAACAGGACTCTTAGAAGACACAGGAAATAATGCTTAGAGAGAAAAATAAAGCTCTTGATATTAGCTGATGATATCAGAGGCAGGAAAGGACTTGGAAGGGATAAAAATCATACATTGTAGAAATTCCTACCTGGAATTTCCGTTGGTTGTTTTAAAAATGGTAAAATTCCACCAACCAACATGTTGCCCACTGCCAGTGATGTAATGTGATGCAGCATGGAGGGGCAGCTGGTCAGCACACCTCTCTCCTGAGATTTTTTGACTGTGGAACCACTACTAATCGGTCAAGCAGCTCCTCACAAGACTGAGTGCATTCCGTACCAGTCACCGCCACCAAGGAAAAAAATCACTGGCAGTACCAGCAATCGAACCCACGTCCGCCAAATGGCAGTTAGTTGAAGGGTACAGCTAAGGAGGCAGACAATGGAATGGATAGTGTGTTAAAGAGCAGTTCTAAGATGCACATAAGACAAGGATAATGGAATGTAGTCAAGTCGAATCAGGAGATGCAGAGGGAATTACAAGGGATGATTGAAAGGTTTCCATTTGAAAGCTGTACAAGCAGGGGTCGAAAAGCTTTTACCCTAACAAATACAGAATGACAGAAATTTCATAATATCAATTCATTTGTCTATATAATACCTATGTACACTAATACACTTGAAGGCATGCTCAGATAACTTCTGCAAACCATTCAAATAAAAGGTCTTTGATTTCAAGTCCAATAAAGAATCAGTCACTGCATCATCATTCTTTGAGGTATATTTTTTAGGTTTGAGAAAAGGAAAAAGTCTGACACAGCCAGATCTGGAGAATATGGTAGGTGATCTAAGAATTCGAACCCACAGTCGTGCAGAGTTTCCAATGTTGCGAGGTCTTTGTGCACCGTTGCATTGTCCTGATGCTAAAGAGTTCAGTGAGCCAATTTTCCACACCTCGTTTTCCTTATCTCTTCTCTCAAATGGCACAGGAAGATGCAACAGTATAAAGCATTGATAGTTGCAACCTTTAGCAAGTAATCCACCATAATTACCCCTTTTGCACCACAGGAGACCAATGCCGTCACCGTACCAGCTGATTTTTGCAAGTGGATTGTTTTTATTTTTTGTGTATGTGTAGGATGTTTTCATTGCTGTGACTCTTCTTCTGTCTCAGGATCAAAGTGGCGAACCCACATTTTGTCCATTGTGACATACCTTGCAAGAAAGCCATCTTCATTCACTTCAAATTGGCGGATAATTTCTTCACAACACTGCACGTGTTCCTGTATCTCATCTGCACTCGAGTCTTTGTGGACCCACCGAGATGAAACTTTCAGCATTCCCAAAATATCCACAACAGTGTCATGAGCACACCCGTGGGAGATTCTAAATGTGGTTCAATGATCCTGCAAAACTGTATCATGAATTGTAGTCACTGTTTCATCAGTGGCAGGCTTTCCATTCCTTGGTGCTTTTCTTGAACTCATTCTTCTGTGTTTGAAGTCAGACGCCCAGCTTTTCACTGTTGCACAAGACGGAACACTGTCCGTAAGTGTATTCTGCGTGTCCTCCACAATTTCCTTGGACATGATTCCCTTCAAATGAAGGTATTCAACCACTACACAGTCCTTGATTCACCCAATATTCACCACTTTGCTTACAATGCATCTTAGTGGCTACACTAATGAAGCTGGAGCTGCGACATTTGACTTGCGTACCCATAAAGGGTCACCATAAAAGTAGGTGGTTGTGTTTGTGTGAGACATTACAGTAACTATCTGGGGCTAGAAACTGTTGAGCCACCCCTCATATGCCAATCGGGCAAAATTATGATGAGAACTGAGGCAATCATCCTACCAGTGCACTAGGTTGAAGATGCCCATTTGTAGAACACTGTATTCTGCTTTGTCAAGAAGTCCATCACTGCTTGCTGCACACCCTCTTGCAACAGGAGTCATTGATCCTTCAAGGCCTTTCTAAGGGACCAAAGGCATGATAGCCACACAGGTAGAGAGATCAGGACTGTAGGGTGGCTACTCGAGTGTCTCCCACTTTGGCTGGTGTCTGCAATATGGGGATGTGTATTATCCAACTTGATGCACCATTGCACAGTGGTGGTTTTCAACAGAAGTGCTGCTTCATACACATTGTTCAATCTATGATGGATGTCTACCAGTGTTTGGCCTCCAGCAGCTGAGAAAAGAACAACAGTATGTGATCCTGTTTGGACGTATTTGGTAATAACGCTGCCGTAGCTCAAATTTGTACATGCACTTCAGAAAAGCACAAATGCCACACATTGCTTACATGTCAGTGCTGCTGTAACCACACTGGAGTCATGCTGCATTGCTTTTACTCTGTGGCAACAACCTTGAATGGGAACTTTTTGATTGTCCATTACACAAGGTTTGTGTGGAAAATACGTATAAAAGTTGAATAATGTCTTTATGTTACAGGTTGCAGTCACCGCCGGCTGGGACTACTGCTATAATCAATCCCATCAACGCTCAGTTTGGGTCAGAGCACTCTGCATGAAGGTGGGAGTGTGTGGCAGCTTGTTGACAGTTACCCTTTTTCACCTGCCATCGGCATGGAGCTCTCTCTGATTGAGGAATAGCGCGTCAACATCAAGTTTCTTGCAAAGGTAGACAAGAATAGCCATGAGATTTTTGGGGGTTTGAAACAGGTTTACGGAGACAATTCTCTGAGGAAACCAACCCTGAACAAGTGGTTAAAAAGATTCCGGGATGGCCAAGAAGAAGTGAACGATGACTCTCGCCCAGAACGCCCATCGACATCGAGTTCCGATGCAAATGTCGAACGAATTCGGACTTGTGTTCTGAAAGACCGTAGATTGACAGTCAGAATGATTGCTGATGAGCTGTCAATCCCCAAAACAATCGTTCATGAAATCCTGATACAAAAACTTGAAATGAAGAAATTGTGTGCGAAAATCGTACCGAAGCTCTTGACGCCAGAACAGAAAGCAAAGAGGGTTGAGTGCTGTGAGGATTGGTTGGAAGCAGAGGAACGAGGGGACTTTCTCAACTGAGTCATCACTGGAGACGAGTCCTGGTTTTACAGATTCGATGTGGAGCTCAAATCTCAAAGCAAGGAATGGAAACTAGCAGGAGAACCGAGAACAAAAAAGTCGTGAAAATCAAGGTCCGATGTGAAGACAGTGTTGATTGTTTTCTTTGATTCTAGGAGCATTGTCTCTCCCAGCCAGAGAGTGAACAGAAATTTTTACGTTGAAGTTCTGACACGTCTCAGAGCTCTTGTGGCCCGAGTTCGACCGGAGTTGGCAAAAGGGGGCAGGTGGATCCTTCATCACGACAGTGCACCCCTGCTCACATGTTGCTCATTGTGCCCAAGGGTTTGGCCCAAAGCTCAATAACCGTGACAGACCACCCGCCTTTTTCACCTGATTTAGCCCCGTGTGACTTCTTCATGTTCCCGAAATGCAAAATGGTGCTTCGGGGGCGGCACTTGGGAGATGTGGAAGCCATCAAGGCGGAAATGACACGGCAACTGAAGACTTTCAGCAATGTTATCAACAGTGGAAATGGCATTGGCAGAAGTGTATAACATCTCAGGGCGAGTATTTTGAAGGAGACCATATTGTAATACCTGAATAATTGTGAAATAAATTTATTATTCAACTTTTATACATATTTTCTGGACAAACCTCGTAGATTAGGAAATGAGACACTGAAGATAATAGAAGTGTTATGTTATTTGGGTAACAAAATTATTGATGATGGCTGACACAGAGAGGATATAAAGCGCAGGCTGGACTATCTGATGGAAAGAATATCTGAAAAAGAGGAATATGTTAAGAGAGGATGTAAATTTAAATGTTAAGGGGTCTTTTCTGGAGGTGTAGCCTTGCTCCAAAACAAGATGTGAACAACAAGCAGTTCAAGCTAGAAAAGGATAGTATCTTTTGAAATGTGTTTCTAGAAAGAAATTTGGATGATTTTGTGTATAAAATGTAAAGGTAAACTCTGTCCATTGGTACTGGCCGACCACCGTGTCATCCTCTGCCAATGACGACCAGCACACCACTATCCTGCCTGGTCAGTTTTCTTGACCCCAAGCCCTGCTTGCTTGAGTAGCTTCTCAGCTGGCATCACAAGGGTGAATGGACACTGTTCCAATCCTCTCACCCAGGAAAAATCCCTGGCAGTACCGGGGATCTAAACCTGTGTCCTCCCCATGATAGGCAGCAGCAGTGAACACTAAGTTACAGAGGTGGTCAATAAGTGGATGGATGACTAGGACTGGTACTAGATACCCTCTGTGTGGCACCTAGAGGTAGCTTATGGAATAATTTGTAGTTGCAGATCAAATTACTAAGGAGATGGTACTGAATGAAATTGCGGAGAAAAGAAATTTTCAGCATGACTTGACTAAAAGAAGGAACTGGTTGATAAGACATACCCTGATGCATAAAGGAATCATCAATTTGGTATTGGGGAGGAGAAACTGTTGAGGGGGAGCAAGGGGTGATACAGTAAGCAGGTTCAAATGGATGTAGGCTTGCATCAAACCAGTCTTTGGACTGAAGACCACAACAAAAACAGTTGGCTATATGTAGGAATATTCTGTGGTCAGGAAAGCAATGAGAAAGGATTTTCTGATAAAGATAACTGCAAACACTATACATTAATGTGGTGTAAAATGTTTCTTGAGCTGTTTATGAAGCCAGAGAAATCCTATATTAGTTCTTTTGGCATGAAAAACCTGTAGAGGATGATTAGACTACCCCTACCTATGAGTTTTATGCAACTTGCAATGCCTACAAATGTCATGGGCAAGATTTTCATTTCTCTCACTCACTGCATGCAAATTACTAGTCCTACATAAAAAATGAACAGGATCTTAGGATCTTTTTGTGGGAAATTTAATGTAGTCATTTTTTGGGGGGGGGGGGGGGGAGGGAGGAGGAGGAGGAGGAGGAGGAGGATTGTCATACTGTGAGTTCCTTCACTCCATAGATTGTTGTTTTTATTTTGGAGTGTCATGAAAAAACCCAAGTTTCATCACCAGTCATGATTCTATTTAAGAATTCATCTTCCTCATCACTGTATTCAGTGCTGAAATGTCAAAACCCTGCCAAGGCACATAATTTTGCAGGCATTTTTGCAAACACAATTCACAAAAATTTGAGCAATTTATCACTGAGTCATAAATACATTCTTATTGTAAACCATCTGTTTTCATGAATGTCCTAATTCATTTTCTCACACATACCATCAGTGACAACAGAAGGCTGTCCAATACATGCTTCATCATGAATGTTTGTTGAACTGTCTTATCCACTTTCTCACCATAAATATCTACAAGTTGATGAATTTCAGTTGGCTTAATGTTCTGTGTGTTGAAACACAACATAACATAACATAGCACACTTCACAGTCACTGGGCTCAGAGGTTGTCTTAAACATTTTGAATGATCACTAACAAATAGAAATACAACAAAATCCCGCTCCAGTGTCGACTGTGGAAAGACAATGAATCAGAGAAATGTGTGAACCTACAACACAAGTGCTGCAGTGGCAGTAGAATGATTTGGTACTTACTTTCAGGATGCTCCTCATACTTTGAACTTCAATAGAAGTGCCCGTCACCTGTTAATGTAAAGTTTTGCTTATGATGGAAACTATGTTTAAACAGTGTGTGTGGGTAGCAAGGGGGGTTATTTAACAGTTGAACTATCTTTGGTTTGTTTATCTCTCTCTAGTCATGACAGGTAATGCAATTCAAGGACAGAGGTACTTTCTGACTTACCTTAGTCAAGCTCCAACTATTCTGTCCTGTACAGCTACTTGCTTTTATCCTGAGTTTGTTACTCTCTGGCCTGCTTGGGCATGAAACTACTCCTAAAAAATTGTATACATTGTGTAAAAAAAAAGAAAACTACATTTACAGAGAATTTGTGGGGTCAAAGGTGTGCACCATGTTCCTGATATGGATCCGTTAAAGTTTTGATGTTAGTAATGCTCAAGAGATGGTGTGATTATTGTTATACGGGCATTTCTGAAAATATCGCCCGTCTACATTATGGCACAACTGGAATATGCTTGCTCAAAACAACCAAGTGTGAATAATGACAGTACATTCAGCTGAACTGGTAACCCGTTCTTCTGCAGTGCTTCATACACCAACATTGTCTCCCCCTATAATGAAAGAAATTTAGAGGCAGTCACATAAAAAAGCTTCTTTTTCTCTCCTAAACACTCGAAAATTGTGTGTATGTAGTTTTTTTGTTTTGTTTTGTTTTAATACACCCTGTATATGAAAAGAACTGTTACCATTACCTACACTGCTTAAATGGTGTTAATTTGTACACAGATTTCTGGTTGTTCCACTGGAAAGCTTACCAAGACATTTACAGTATAAAGCCGATACTCACTTGTAACTTAAAAATGTACACAGCTCAAAGGTAGTACAACTGCAACTCTGTAGAATTACCATGTCTTTCATGCAGTACAACATTTTTAACCATGCAATTATAATATTCATGTAACTGATATTATTTAATGATGAGGCTTCTGGGATAAGCTATGAAGTAATTACTCCATGCTGTACAGTAAAACAAAACAGCCTCACTGTTAATATTTCTCATATAGGTAATGGGGACAAAGGAACCAACAAAATTAATAAGAACATTAGCATTTTTTTTAATTCATCTATCCTTTACAGAAAAAAACAGTAAATTTCAACCATAAATGTTTTATAGGCACGTTACAACATTAACAAACACTGCATTATAATTTGTGACCATACATGATATATATTTTCACTGAAAATGTCTTTAGTAACAATGCACTACACTTGTTACAAGAAACATTGCGTCCTGTCTTATTAAGTGGTCTTTGTTTTACTTCTTTAATTATTTGGCACTTCAGTTCCATGGAACACTATTTAATGTGCAGCTATATACTTGATTATTTTTATTACTTAAAGGTTCATTTTATCAACTTACAGAAACAGGTTAAGAAACACTGATGTATGCCAATGGTCACTTGGTGGTTGTCTATTATCTACCTGCAGTCTGTCACTGCTACATAGTGTTGAAACCATAGGCTAGGTGGAAGACTCACTGGATGAAAAATTGTTAGAACTACCTACCTACATACATGGGTGAAAAGCAGTTCTGCTGGTCTCAAAAAACTTTATTGTGCACTTCTGCTCCAAATAACAACTTAAATGAAACTTCATATCTACGAGGGCGGTTCAGAAAGTAACCTCCGATTGGTCACAGTGCGGGTTGTGGGGGGAGCAGCGACGCCATCTGTGCGTTCACGCACTCAACAGGTCAGTCGGCATCAAGTCGTGGTCGAGTGAACGTCGTACCTGCGCTAGTTTAGTTTTTGTGGCAGTTTGAAATGTGTGCTGCAATAGAAAACCCCACCAAATGTGAAGTGCGTGCTGTCATAAGGTTTTTTACAGCCAAAGGATATTCTGCAGCAGCTATTCATCGTGAGCTTTGTGCCGTGTACGGACCAAGAGTTATGAGTGAAGGAGTTGTCCGTGAATGGGTATGTTTATTTAAAAGTGGACGAGAAAACGTTCGTGATGAAGAGAGGAGTGGTAGACCATCATTGGTGACTGACGAACTCGTTCAGACAGTTGATGCAAAAGTTCGTGAAAATCGACGTTTCTCAATGTCGGAGTTGTCTATTGGTTTTCCACAGATTTCTAAGACTCTCTTGTATGAGATAGCGACAGCAAGATTGGGTTACCGTAAGTTCTGTGCACGATGGGTGCCCAAAATTCTTACCGACCACCACAAAACTCAAAGAATGGCCTCTGCATTAGACTTTCTGTCACGTTATGAGGACGAAGGAGAACCATTGTTAAACAGAATCGTGACTGGTGATGAAACCTGGATTAAGTACGTGAACCCTGAGACAAAAGAACAATCAAAGATGTGGGCACATTCAAATTCGCCTACCAAACCAAGAAAAGCCTCGCAAGATTTTTCTGACAGAAAACTGATGGCAACGGTGTTTTGGGATGCCAAAGGGGTGTTGTTGCTTGAATTCATGGAACGTGGTATGACCATTAATCAAGACGTGTACTGTGAAACAATAAAAAAGTTACGATGGGCTATACAGAACAAACGCCGTGGTATGCTGGCTTCCGGTATCGTTTTTTTGCACGATAACGCCCGTCCTCACTCTGCTCGCAGAACAACGGCCCTTCTTGAGTCCTTCAAGTGGGACGTTATCAACCATCCACCTTACAGCCCAGACCTGGCGCCAAGTGATTATCACCTCTTCATGCATTTGAAGAAATGGCTCGGGTCACAGCGGTTTGATGACGACGAAGAGCTCAAAGATGCGGTCACAGGCTGGCTCCAGGCACAAGCGGGTGATTTTTATGCATAAGGAATTTCAAAGCTTGTGAAGAGATACGATAAGTGCCTCAATCGCTATGGAGACTATGTAGAAAAATAGTGCAAAGATGTAGTTGTAAGAAGTATATATTAAAATATTTTTATTTAACTTGGTGTATTTTTTTAAATCAACTGGAGGTTACTTTCTGAACAGCCCTCGTACAATAATTTCACCAATAAGGTGGGCTACAAATAGGTTGTAATATTCTGACCTGAGTAGCTCTTCAGTTAGTAGAGCTACATAATATGTGCTACTGTTTTTATATGAACACTAACACTAGTCAAGTTTACAATAGAAACAATAATTAAGTCCAATACATTTAAAATTGTATGCCTACAGCAAGCAACACTACAACCAGAATGTACTGCTTGTTGAAAATGAAGATTCATCAAAATATTTGTACACACTGAAATACCTTACATTCATTCTCTCTTGCTGCAATAATGCTAAAACTCATAGCCAAAGGCAATTTTACATTGTTGAGGGGAACTAGAATAGTTAATAAATATAACTAAATAATATCTGTATTCATTTGAGTTTGTTTCACTAAGATCCAGACTATGTTGTCACAGTGGATACAGCAACTTATGTCCCCTTGTTCACGCATTAACCAATTACAGTTTTCAATTTTGGCCAATCGATACAAGACAGACTTATAACTCCTTCATGTTCATTGTTATTGGCAATACATTTATTAGCTGTTAATCATTAGCTCTTATCTTTGATGACAAAACAAAACTCAGAGTTTGTAACCTTCATTAGTAAACAAGTCAATGCATTCTGTGCCAGCACTTAACCATTAAAACAAAACCTCTTTCAAATTTTGTTTACATTCATTGCTATTCATTTTGTTCTAAGGCTTGTGTGTAGTGCATCTGTAGGCCTTATCAGTTTCAACATTAAAACTGTAACATTTAAGTATTCAGAGCATTTGCCTCAATTTGATCCCATAGATTGCCACTTTACTGATGTGGCATTTCATAAATTAAAAAGAGCATCTCTCTTGAAATACTTACAAACTGAATACTGTTGAACAACATGTATGTACATTTCAACACCAGTTATACAACTGAAAATATTTACAGATGCTCCTAAATTTTCTTTTGCAACCTGAATACTGAAACATGTTCTAGGAACTACCTTAAAATGTTAAAATTCTACAAGAGGCTCTACACTAGAAGACATTCTATTTCATGTTTATATTAGGGCAGAAGCAAGATAAGGTGCTTTCAGGGAACGACCACCAAATACAAGGAATTACCAATATCTTGCAGGTTCCAGTACTGACCATGGTCTTATTATCATCCAGTTAGAAGCATTCACAGCAGAAGCACTTCCACTACAATGGTTGTGCCAAGTATGTTCCTAAACCCTGTTGTTCTCATTTACTTTTATGTGGTTTATATTGTTCATTGATAAACAATGGCATCCTAGCAGACACTGTATAAATAAACTTGTTTGGACCAAGTACAGTATAACAGATGTTAACTCTTTATTAGTATTTCTGTCACAACAATAGAAGGTAAGTAAGGTTGCTCCACACCAAAATTATAAAAATGTTTACTGCCAACACCAGTTGTTCTACTCCAAAATCAAACTAAATTGTCAGGTCTTCTGTGTGGTTCCTGCCAAGCAGAGTTCCTTTATGTTGGGAGCATACATTTTACTGAATTTTATGAAGCAGTGCTTAAGAGACAAGTTTTATAGAACTTGTGATTTAGTGGAGAGCAAAGAGAAAACTAAAAGTCAATGAAATGAGAAATTAGAATGTGTGAGAATCACTCCAATCAGGCCAGTGGCTATATAATCTAGGTGGTGCATGGAACTGGGTTCTCAAGGCTGAGAAGAGACAGCAAAATTAAGTGAAATGTTTATGTTCCTTTGAAAGATCTAGTGGCACAAAGCTGAGAAGAGACAGCAAAATTAAGTGAAATGTTTATGTTCCTTTGAAAGATCTAGTGGCACAAAGTAAGGATTACGTATACCAATCAACGACTATTTAAGACCATAACAGTTGGTCCTCTTGACTAGGGGCACAAGAGAACAAGCCACACACACCAGAAGAAAGGGAAAAAATATTGTGAACTGCCATGCCACATAGACAAATGTGTAAATTCGTTATCAGAACACGTAACAGGTATTGCTAACAGGAGTGCCTACATCCATCTCAAACCTTAGAGGAATTCTTGCCTCAGTGAGTAAAAAGTTCAAATGACTGCATTTGGAATTAATTATCATTAAAGACATATTTTGCTCACTAACTGGGAGTTTTCGTTAGGTCAATACATGCCTAAGATGTCATTTTTCATGAGCAACACTGTGTTGATCACTAACTGCGTGAACAAAGAACAGCTCTCAAGCATACTAAACATCAATGACCCACTGCCTACTGGAATAATGAAGCTTTCTTTATGGACCGCATTTTGATCACTTGGGAGAAGCAATCACTAGTTTATAAATATCTCACTTCACCTCATACAATTTATAACTTTGGCATTCTGCGGTTATTAGTGCATTGCTTAACAAATCAAAGAAGTAAACAACAGTTAGGTAAGATATGGGACCTCTTTTCCTTTCCGTTTTTTATAATACCTGCCACTCTGCTTGTGTCATGTTAATAGAAACTGACAATCATAGCACCCGCAATGGTTCAATTTTCACTTTCACAAAAAGAAAACCAGACTGTCTGTGGGTTCAGTGATCAGCAGGAGGCAAAACCTTGTTAGTGGTCTGGCTGCGATACTCGAAAGCATTCTAACCCCCGTGCTTACATCACCGGGTTTTGAGAGAACTGTCGGGAGGCGGCAGTGTTCTGCTTGGCAGGTCCTGAAACACACAAAGTGCGGCAAAAATTATTGTTGGGACAGTAATGCATTAAGTCACTAGAAACTGCTGTCAGGTAGAACCACTGTACTGAATGACAACCAAAAGCATTTCTATAAGTATTGCATATGAGTGCAGCTTATGGACACAAGTTCAGAATCCCTTTCTTATGTGCAGGAATTTACACTAGATTATAGCGCAACAGCTGTAGGGACATAGATTAAGTTTGTTCATTGTGGATGTTTATTCAGTGTAAATACAGAAAATTGCAACACTCTTATTTCATTCTTTTCAACAGAACAACCAAAGGAAATAGAAAATCTAGCTGAAGAAATTAATAAATTACACCACAAAATTCAATTCACTTCACTGTAGAAATGGAAAATGGAAATGAACGTTTGGCGTCATTGGCCGGGAGGCCCCTCGCGGGGCAGGTCCGGCCGCCATATCGCAGGTCTTATTACATTCGGCGCCACATTGGGCGACCTACATGCCGGATGGGGATGAAATGATGATGAACACAACACAACACCCAGTCCCTGAGCGGAGAAAATCTCCGACCCAGCCGGGAATCGAACCCGGGCCCAGAGGACGGCAATCCGTCACGCTGACCACTCAGCTACTGGGGCGGACACTGTAGAAATGAAACACCAGATGACATTAACAAAGCCTTATATAGAAATGCTACAATTACCAGTGTTACCATACATAACCCTTCTTGCTATCCAGATCAATATAAAAAAGCGTTCTTCAGAAGAATGTTTAATCACATGCTTAAAGACCCAATGGATACAAGTGAAAGATAAAAAGAAACAAAAATTGTAAAATCAGCTGCCTCCAGTATGAATACAATCCTGCTGTAATACATAAATTAAACCAACCAATTTCTGGACAACCACCCCCAAACAGGAAGACCATTTTTTTTAATAAGCTGACCTTCCTTATGGAAGATTTCATACCAAATTGCCAACCTCTTCAAGTTGTATTGTAAACTTGTTGCGCTTGGGGCACACGATACTCATTAAAGCCTGTACTATGGTAAGTTAACGGGCTTCATCTTATGAGAAAGGATATTTGTATAGATATTGACCGCGTGTACCTGAATGGAGGCAAATCAGAATTACACCCACTCTGTAATAACAATGATACGTCAAGCAAGTTCGAAATGCTACTACACGTCAGAACGGACAAAAAGCAACACAGAAGATGTTACCAATTTGTTTATAATATGGTTGCCAGCCTAATTAGGCATTAACTGAGTTTCTTTCCTGTATAAGTTGATGTACATTCATGCAAAACAACATGTAGTAACACTGCATAATATAGTGAATTTTAGAACCAGAAAAATCTATTGAACTGATAATTTCACTTTCTGTACTTATATGGATAATCCATATATACATAACACTACACTATAATGTCTACTACAAAATTTCGTACTGTCTATTGATCTGATTAAAATCGGGCATAGGTTACCCTAGAAATAGCAATTTCGAGCCACAAACAAAATGTCAGTTTTAATAAAGATAAAACACTGATAAATTTTTTGCTTTTATATTGACTTTAACTTTTGCTGGTCAAATAAATTTAGAACACTTCAGAATTCAAATGAATAAAAAAAAAGAAAAGGGGTGGGGGGCCCTGAAACTGTTATGATCACTGTATTAAAAAAAATTAATTACTGACACCATTATGTGCTCAAGAATTCCAATATATGAGTTACTACTCTTTTTATCTTATTTCCTACTCATTTAAATACCTTTATATCTGTCTTGATATAATTAAACTTCATTACTAGATCAATATTAAAGTTATCTTCCAACTTTGTCAGACCTTCGTTATTTACTGGTTCATTAACAAAACAATTCTTTAAACACCATTCTAACATAGTTAGGTCTGTAGGTAATTATTATTAACACAAACTTTAATTTTTCATCTCGGGACACTCGGATTGCACAACATTTGGAAAGGACCCTGTCTAGTTTAGTTGTGAGGATAATTAAATGATTGGAAAGTTCTGGTAAAATTTAAGTTGTTATTGAACAGTATGGAACAAAAGTAACACTGGTCCATACCAATACAGTACTAAAAGTTTCAACCTGTTTCTATCGATGCGGCGGTTGGTGGGCGGCGAGGCACAGAGCACACATACAACCACAGCTATGGCTCTTGATGTATCGGCACTTTATTTCTTCATAGCGTCGCAGTACTTTTCCATTTAGTGCCTATGGAATTTTGCCATGCTGTATAGGCATTGGAACGGCATACCCAAGGCTCAATGAAACTACGTCTTCCAGGAGAGCCTCCTCGCTCCAGAACGTGTTGCTCAGACCAATGCCAAACTCCAACTACTACTGCTGAGCCCGTTGTGCCCGCATGCATTTTCCCGCGCTCGCCTGCCATCCACCTTTTACCGCTCCCTTACAGACAGGGTATTCACCCGAGGTTTTGCATTCTACATATCCTAATACATTGCCTACGTATGGACCAGATGCACAATTACAATTGTAACATCTTACAACAGTCTCAACATTTGTTACACTTCAATTCTATTACAATATTGCTTGAAATTTGACATATACATTAATATTCACATTGAAAATTGTTTACAGTTTTCTTAACACAATGGCATGAAACAAGAAAACAAATGAAATCAGAACATCAATTACTCAAGTTTAACGAAAAATCAGATGGAAAAAAATATTATTTATGTGTACAATAGTACAACGTCGTTGTTGTTGTTGTTGTTGTTGTTGTTACAGTATGACATAAAAATAAGCTTCTTCACAACCAACAAAATACAGAATAATATCATCCACAGTACTGAAAGCACTAAGCAAGAATATCAAAAGTCAGGTATGTCCAAACTTCTTCAATTAACAAACTGGTAGAAGCACAGTGATGCACTCTGTCTTAACATCCAGAACAAATCCGACTTTGCAGAATGACTTGCTGGGCAAGAATTGTGGCAAACAGTGTAGAAAAGAACCAGGCAAGAAATTTGACTTTCTTGAAGGAACTGAAATATCTTTCAACACAGATACAGCACCAGTCTACCTACTCAATGACAAATCTTGCCTTCACAATTATGAAGACTTACTATTTAAAAAAAAAAAAAAAAAACCCTGCCCCGTCTCAATCTCTCTTTACATCTTACCTACATTGATATCACTATAAAAAAACTACCAGAAAATAAATCTTGCATGATATATCTAAGCCTTCTTCTCTTGTTTTTAAAAGTAAAGTTCATGTACGTATCAAGGGCTGCAAATATTGGAACTTCACTCCATTTTTGGGCATTCATCTTCAGTTTTGATTAAAGTATTCACCCACACATTACTTTTATTATATGCAAACAAACACAATAAAATTGTCTCTGAGCAAAGTATGTAAGATCTTCATAACACGCATCAGTTGTACAGTGCATGCTCGATGCTGGCTAAGTTTAGTAATCGATTGTGTGTCTGAAGTAGTGATGGAAGGAATTGACACTGTGAATGCTGCATGCAGGGCTATGTGAGGGTCTTTTCTGAGCAGCACATTGCAAATCATCCCAGATATGCTCAATGTTCAAATCTGGGGAGTTTGGTGGCCACTGGAAGTGTTTAAATTTAGAAGAGTGTTCCAGGAGCCACTTTGTAGCAATTCTGGACATGTCAAGTGTTTCATTATCCTGCTGGAATTGCCCAAGTCCATCAGAATCCCCGATGGACAGGATGCTTATGTATGTGTCACCTTTCAGGGTCATACCTAGCCATATCACTCCAACTGCACGCCCCCTACACCATTACAGAGCCTCCACCAGCTTCAACTGTCCCCTACTGACATGCAGTGTCCATGGATTCAAGAGGATGTCTCCATGCCTGTACGTGTCCGTCTGTGCGACACAGTTTGAAATGAGACTCGTCCAACCAGGCAACATGTTTCCAGTCATCAACAGTCCAATATCGGTGTTGATGGCCCCAGGTGAATCATAAAGCTTTGTGTCGTGCAGTCATCACAGGTACACAAGTGGACCTTCAGCTACAAAAGTTCATATCGATGATGGTTCACACTCTGACACTTGTTGATGGCCCAACATTTAAAGATTTGCAGAAGGGTTGCACTTCTGTCACTTTGAACGATTCTCTTCAGTTGTTGATCCTGTTTTTGCAGGATTTTTTTTCGGCTGCAACAATGTCGGAGATCTGATGTTTTACCAGATTCCTGATATTCACTGTATGCTCATACGGGAAAATAACCACTTCATTGTTACCTTGGAGATGCTTTGTCCCATTGCTTGTACGCCCACTATAACACCACATTCAAATTCACGTAAATCTTGATAAGATGCCATTGTAGCAGCACTAACCAATCTAACATCTGTGCCAGACACTTGTTGTCTTATATAGGCATTGCCGACTGCAGTGCCATATTCGGTATGTTTACATATCCCTGCATTTGAATATGCATGATTGTGCCAGTTTTGTTGGCAATTCACAGTATATACATATCCTGTGAGAAGATAATGATATATTACCAACTGCTGGCACAACCAATCCACATACTGTGATGGAAGAGGTACATGATAGTGAATGTATTGTGTTGTTGGGCAGTTGATGGTATTCTGGGACCATTTTTTCCTCAGAAAAAAAAACTGTTACTTTGATATGCTCAGGTTGTTACTATGACTGGCTGACTCCTGAGACACAGTCTTTTTCCAGTAATATGGTGCACTGCCACATTGGGCTCAAACTGTTGTGGACCAGGTGTTATGAGGTATGCTGAATTGGCAGGGGTGGTCCTATTCCCTGGTGTTCTAGGCCACCAGGCATTAGAAAGATGGGCTTGTTTCTATCAGCATATATCAAGGACAGAGTCTACCAAGCAGCTGTCAACCACATCAAAAATTTAATGAACAAAATCATTTCTGCCCTTGCCACAGGTGATGCAGACATAATGTGCTGAATGCGGATAGATCCTGATAACAGACTGGAAATGTGTTCACCAGTGGTGGTGGGCACAATGTTGAAATTGATTAACCTGCATAAAATCTTTGTGACACTATGTCACATAAGCCAAACATGGTGTGAATACCTTAGGTCTAATTAGTTTGGATGCTGTAACTTTTGAGACACTCTGTATATCCTCTGCCCATTGCAGGTTAAAAACCTTATTGTACTGTCAGAGCCCTTGATATGTTTTCAGAAAGAGGCAAAACCATCACACATTTCAAGTCACCTACTGTCCAGTTTATGTGGTATTTGCTCCACTGACAACATGTACATTTTTATGCCTCAGTAGTCTTCTGCAAGGGACCCATTGCATGCAACTTGCCATCACAGTATTTGGCTGAAAACTAGTAGACATGGGTCTGCAGTGATCCCTGTTGTGTTTGGGACTGACTGTCAATGGAAACTTATAACGTTCATCTCTATGACTAACTACGAGTTAGGATCTTAATGTGGCCACTTTTATTATTATGTGGTACAACATTCCTTGTAGACAAACTGGATAGTCTTCACTGATGCACCAACAAATTGGGCAACTTAATTCGTTGGCACATCCAAAGACAATAGCTCTAATCTGTGGTTTCAGTCCATTGTACTACACTGATTCCTTATAATCGACTGGCACAAACACACCTCTTCAATGATGTGGCTTATGTCAGCAGTGAAGGCTCAGATAACTGGCAGGTATCAGTTACACTCCATCTACAGCATTTCAAAGGGGCCTGTGTGCTCTTTTAAGATGGTGAACTTATAAGGCTGTTTACACAATTATTTAAGTACACTCTAAGGAAAGAAGAAAGTTGCATCACACAGGAATTATCCAAAGGGTTGAAACGAGTAGATGTGATGTTCATGTGCAGAGAAACAAATGATTACAATTTCAGAACACTTGGATGAGTTATTCAACAGGAAGAGCATCACAAACTGAGGGAGTCATTAATGCACTGACAACCTGCAGCCCACACGCAAGCAGTAATTCGGTTTGATACAGTTGTTGGATGTGCTCCTGGGGGATGTCATGCCAAATTCTGTCTAAATAGTGGACTGGAGCACTGAAATCCCAATATGTTTGGAGGGCCCTGCCCATAGCACTCCATTCTCAATTGGGCATGGCAGGTCTCGGAAAGCATAACGACAAGCAGTAGAAGCTCTTCTCATATGCAGGTAGGCATATCTGACTGAAATGTTAACTCAATGTCGTCTGCAATGAAGGGCAATAAAACGGGGTGTAGCACATTGTTGACATAGCACTGTGGATGAAAACTGAAGGGATCTTGCTACAAAACTAATGGCACCCCAGACAATTGCACTTGATTATCAGGTCATCTCCAGGAACATCTTTGGACTGGAATTTCAATGACGGGAGTGGATTGAACTGAGACCAATGGCCAGCAAAGACATGTCTGGAGATGCTTTGGACAGCAGTGTGATACCAACCTGACTATTGCCTGATAACCAGGAGTGATTGACTGGGATTCCATTTGTATTTTGTAGAAGGACCTCTTTTTGGTTTTCATCTGTGGCTTTCTTACAGCATACAACAATGTTCTAAGTACCATTATGTTGTCTTTCATAGCAAGCCATCCTTGTGAGGAGTGGCGCCTTATATTGCCCCAGTGTATCGGGAGAGTGACTCACGCCTGTACAGTGACAGACGGTCTCAAACAGTTCAGTCGAGTACGTAGTTCTAATTTTCACCCACCAGAGTCAGGTAGTGCACAGACTTTCAAGAAACAGGTCAAGAGAATGTTTTTGGGAATTTTTCTGTTTATTTCTTGATGGCTCTTTTGTTTGTACTGTTTTGTATAAGCTTATAGCAATGTGAATGAAGTCTATAGTAAATATGTAGATCATTGTTCTGCTGATGTACACTGTACAGTGGGGAGTTTAGTATCATAATATGTTAAGTAAGTTTATGCTGAAAGGAAAGCCAATCCGAGTGCAAATGAAAATGGTTCATACTTTGTTAATAATGTAAAGTATCACAATGTTTAGTATTTATTTTGGGAAAGTCATGAAAAGCGTGGACTAATGTGGGAGAATAATGTTTTTCTATTGGCCTTAAAGAAAACTCACCAATCAGAAAGTACCATAGTATTCTTTGTGCATCTTTTCTCTTGGATATATAGAATGCTTACAGCAGTGTAAGGATTCAGAGCCCTGCCTTTAAATGGTATGGTCACATGTAGTATGAGATGCAAAGGAAGTTACAGTTTGCCTGTTTTTAAATGTGTAGCACAACTAAAAGTGTAGGCATATATATTCTGGTGTGTTTTTTAGAAAGTTCAGTTTTCTAAGTAACTTTGCGTATGAGAAAACACAGTAATTCCACGTGGCAGATTGGTGACTAAAATCATGAGTGCATTGCACACTGATAATCTTAAATGGAAATGCTTGCCATACTATTAAGAACAATCCATGCTTAGTAGCTCTTCAGATTTCGGGAAATATGTCAACATAAACTTGCTAACATAAATGAAAGGATCTGTGCATGACAATGTTAAGATTAGCACGGGCTTGGCAATGAACGTCTACATTATCAGTGTTCAGAATTTACAAACGTTTTTCCAGTATTTCCATATTTCATTCAAAATTAAGATTTTTTCCTGATACTTAAAATAGTTAAATTGTATGCAGCCTGATGCGAGTTGCAGTACATTAGGTCTCTGCTCGGATTTCCTGCTGGCGAACTGCTGCAACCAGTTGACAGGTAGGTGCTGGTACAAAGGATCTGCGCCACCAAACTTGGCTTACATTTCAGCAATATAATGCCAGCATGTGCATGGTAAGAATTTCTAGAGCTTCTTTCATGCTTTCCAAACTCTACCTTGGCCAGCAAGGTCACTGAATTTCTTTCCAACTGAGAATGTTTGGAGCATTATGGGCTGGAGCCTCCAACTAGCTTGGGATTTTCACAATATACTACACCAACTGGACAGAATTTGCCACAATATCCCTCAGGAGAACTCTGTCAATCAATACAAAGCTGAATAATTGCTTGCACAAAAGCCGGAGGTGGAACAATGTGTTATTGACTTGCTCAATTTGTGAAGCTCTTTCTGTGGAATAAATAATCCAGTTTTTCTGGGAACGTAATGATTTGTTTGTTGGTACTTGTACATCACTCCTACTGGTTTCCATCCCATTCAGAAAATTCCTTTGTAGAGCCTTTTTTATGTCTTAGAGTGTACAAACTGCATCTGAACATTTGATGAATTGTCTCGGAAAGAAACAAGAGTTATAAACAAAATGCTTTTATCGGCCTTCAGAGTAATCACCATTACCTACAACAGACTTCTGACCTCAGTTGTCAAGCTGTAGGAAATGGTCAGCCAACACTTCTTGTGGAATCACTTAAAGCACCATGGGCACACAATGCTGGATGTCTGCATCATTGCCGGAGATGATACCTGATGTTATCAGTACTATCCACAGACCTTGCAGCAGTAAGTGATATGGTGTTCATTGTCTTCCCAACATCCCACAGGTAGAAATTCGTCATGGATCAAGCCCTTTCCATCAAAAATTGTGATTGATATGTCTTAATCCCAGAGTTTTTTATCAAACTTCTTTTGGGAGGCAGGGAAGATGATGAACACTGTTGCTTGATCTGTGGATTGTACTGGTGGCTCCGCCTCTCATCTATAATAGCGCATATATCCAACAATGCATGACAACTGTGTGTTCAGTGACTACACAAGAATTGTTTGTAGACAGTTTCCAATAGCTTTACAACAAATGTCAGAAGTGTTTTGTAGCTAATGGGGATTACATTGTAACTTGTGTTCCCTTCATTTTCTGAGACCATTCACCAAACTTTCCAGATACACCTTGTACAAGAAGCAATAGACACATTGTTCTCTTACATATACCATCAAGTAACATGTGTATGAAGATAGGTCACATTTTGTCCAAAGAATGTGCTGCTGAGAACTGGACAGGCATGTAGAACAGGTTGGACATGGGTTAGCTTTGAGGTAACAGTCATTGTTGTGTCCCGGTATTGGCATATTAGTTGGGAGAGAATAGTCCCATGTGAGAAGGCTTGACGAAAGAGCATGTAAAAGGCACATTATAAAATATGTGAGGAGGGGAGGCAAATAACCTAGAGTAGCATCTATCGACCCACTTCACTGAGTGGTCAGCACATCTGACTGCCATGTCACACATTCTCTATGCTCAGGGAGTGGGTGATATGTTGTCCTTATCATTGATTCATCATCGCCAGCATGAAAGTAACCCACCATGGGGTCAACAGAAAAGACCTGCAACTTACCCAGCAAGTGACTCCTAGGTATCAATGTCCATACGATCACTTCATTCCACCTAGAGCAGTAGAAAGGGAAACGTATCAAAGAGGGAGCAATAGCCAAGTATGCTAAATGTGATGGGCTATAAACAAACAAGGATATTTTTTCAAAATTTAGAAGCTTTTGTCCAGATTGGTCACCAAAGTCTGAACATTATGGCCTTTGCTCAGAAACATACAGTGATCAGAAGTCCAAAGTAGCAACTGGAATGATATCTTATCAGTGTACATCAGATATGAGGCTCCTCTGAGATTGTTTATGGAGGTTTTTCATTTTCTCCTACATAAAGGGTGAAATGAACTCCACTGACAAAATTCAGGTGGTGGTTCAAGGAGGTTTTATGAGTATTTTGGTACAATGGACCCTTGGTCTCCTGTGGCTCACTGTGGAGTAATTATGATTTATTTAGTTTGCTACCTTCATTTCTTCTGAAAATACACTGTCCAGACACGTTAATGTGACTACCCGTCAAAACCTCGAATAACCTCTTTTTGCGGTGCACACCATTGCGAGACATGCAGGAAGAGATTCAATGTAATGATCATATGGCATTAATGACTGGCAGACCCCATCTGGGCTTGATCAGTTGCCTACTGCAATTCTTTTCGTTTTATGCTGCTTTTGAGACTTGCTTGTTGAAAACAAGAACAACACAACGCCCACTTTCCGAGGAGACAAAAATCCTGTATCCAGCTGGGAATCAAACTGCCCCCCCCCCTCCCCCACGTGGCTGTGAGGTTCTGTTCTAACAGGGGTGTGGAGCCATACTGATTTCATTGCCAATTCAAGCCGTTCTAGGTTTTTCATGTGAGGATCCACGGGGAATACAGCCTGGCAGAGGGGTTCCCACAGATTCTCAATTGGTTTACATCCGATGACTTCAGTGGCTAGGGGCATATGATAAACGCGTCCTGTCGCTGTTTGAACCACACATGTACACTGCAAGCTGTGTTACATTGTACTGCTGGTAAATGTCACTATGTTGAATAAAAACAAACTGTGTGTATGGGTGAACACAGCTCTCGAGGACAGATGGATACATCTGTTGATCCATTGTGCCTCCCAGAATAGCATCAACACCCAGGGAATGCCACAGACCCCCTCCCCTGGTGTGCCCCCTTCTGACAGTTGTTGCAGTGTGTTTTGCTTTCAGACATTTAACAATGTGCACGACAATGGTCATCTGTCATTTGAAAAGGCTCTCGGTTCATCTGAGTGGTCAGTTGTTCAACAGCTGCATGTCTCTGCAGCTGACATTTACCCCTGTCATCTACAGCCCACGACTGCACCACGGTAGCCTCGGCACCGATTCTGAATAGCGCCATTTTGCTGAGCACAGTATACTTTAACCACACTGACATGCGAACAGTTTACAGACTTAGTCTTTCCAAAATGCTTCCACCCTTTCCCCAAAAGCCAATGACCATGCACATTTTGACATCATCTTGCCTCCTACTTACAATGACAACTGCACTATTTTCTGTGGCTCCCAACATGCTTTATATACCGTTCACTGTGAGTGGTTACTATATGTCGATTTTGGTAACATTAATGTGATGGACCAGACCGTGTATCTACACAATAAAGAAAAAACCCAGTGTAGCATACCAACTGCATTCCGTCACAAAATATGCAGGTTTTTTTCCACAGAAACTGAAAATTTCTAAAGTCGTTCCCCTGCTGAAAAAGAGTGATAAGTTTAAAACAGGAAACTATAGACCTGTCTCACTTCTCCCAACTTTCTCTGAGGCTTTAGTGATACTAATGAAATATAGAGTCACACATTATCTTAATTGTGGAATGTGATAAACAGTAATCAGCACGGATTTCTAGCTGGGAGAAGTACCAAAACAGCTGTACTGGAATACACAAAAGACATAATTAGCAAATTTGGAGAGGGAAAAAGAGTTGTCGGGATAAATCTAGATCTCTCAAAAGCCTTTGACACTGTTGACCACAGCATACTTTTGGAAAAGCTTGAAGCTATATGTATCAGAGGACAGGAAAAAAAAGTGGCATGAGTCTTATCTGGAAAGAGGATGCAGGTGGTTGAAATTACAGCACCAAAATATTACACTAATATCAGATCCAAAGAAGTGTATTAGGCCCCTTGCTGTTCCCCATTTACATTAATTTTATTCGGGTGTCAGAGAGAAAAGCTAGAATCGTGTTATTTGCTGATGATACTAGTTTAATTGTTTGTTATATGAAGCAGTCATTGCACAGTACTGTGGACTATCTCCTACAAGATACACAAAAATGGCTCAGTGCAAACAAGCTAACACTGAATGCAAAAAAAAAAAAACTAATTACGTGCAGTATGGAAGAATAAGTGAACATGACGACCTACATCCCACTATGTAGGGAAACAACCTGAAAGAATACAGTGTGCAAAATTTCTGGGTATGCACATTGATGAGAAGATAAACTGGAAGGACCATGTGGTGAGCTTAGCACTAAAACTAAATTCAGCATGTTTTTACTTACAATAATTGCAAGAGTTTGTAGTAATGGCTGTACCAGATTAGTATATTTTGGCTATTTTCAGTCAATTGCGGCCTATGGGACACTATCCTGGGGAAAAACAAATTGTCATCTAAATGAGATTTTCAAATTACAAAAACGTGCTATTCAGATAATGACACAGAGCCCACATCAAACACGTTGTAGGTTCCCTTTTTAAAGCATTGAAAATTTTAGCAATTCCATCATTATACATTCTGAAATGTCTGTTTGTGATCAAAAGAAATCAGGACAAAATGAAAACCAGTACCGATTACCATACACGGCAATGTACAGATCTCCCCTTACAAGCTGTAACAAGGACCCAAAGTCAGAAACATGTATGTAATCTAGGCATCAAACTTTTTAATGCACTACCAAAACATATCAAAGAGCTGGAAAATTAGGATAAATTTAAAACTGTTATAAAGAACCACATGCTTGACAAATGTTATTACAGCATAGGTGAATAGCTCTGCTCAACTGTATAAGGATTTAATTTCATCTGACAAATGAAATTTCATCAAGGAATATGCCTGTCCAGCACATAATTCCTTGTGTTATAAAAACAGTTAATTGTTGTATATTGTATTAAACATAAGATAGATTCATATTAATACCGCACAAATGTGATCATTGAGATGTTGCTGTGGTCTTCAGTCCTGAGACTGGTTTGATCCTACTCTATCCTGTGCAAGCTTCTTCATCTCCCAGTACCTACTGCAACCTACATCCTTATGAATCCGCTTAGTGTATTCGTCTCTTGGTCTCCCTCCATGCTGCCCTCCAATACTAAATTGGTGATCCCTTGATGCCTCAGAACATGTCCTACCAAACGATCCCTTCTTCTAGTCAAGTTGTGCCACAAATTTCTCTTCTCCCTAATCCTATTCAATACATCCTCATTAGTTATGTGATCTACCCATCAAATCTTCAGCATTCTTCTGTACTAACACATTTCAAAAGCTTCTATTCTCTTCTTATCCAAACTATTTATCATCCATGTTTCACTTCCATACAGGGCTACACTCCATACAAATACTTTCAGAAACGACTTCCTGACACTTAAATCTATACTCGATGTTAACAAATTTGTCTTCTTCAGAAACACTTTCCTTGCCATTGCCAGTCTACATTTTATATCCCCTCTACTATGACCACCACCAGTTATTTTGCTCCCCAAATAGCAAAACTCCTTTACTACTTTAAGTGTCTCATTTCCTAATCTAATTCCCTCAGCATCACCCAACTTAATTCGAATACATTCCAATATCCTCGTTTTGCTTTTGTTGATGTTCATCTTATATCCTCCTTTCAAGACACTGTCCATTCCGTTCAACTGCTCTTCCAAGTCCTTTGCTGTCTCCGATAGAATTACAATGTCATCGGCAAACCTCAAAGTTTTTATTTCTTCTCCATGGATTTTAATACCTACTCCGATTTTTTATTTTGTTTCCTTTACTGCTAGCTCAATATATAGATTGAACAACATTGGGGAGAGGCGACAACCCTGTCTCACTCCCTTCCCAACCACTGCTTCTCTTTCGTGACCCTTGACTCTTATAACTGCCATCTGGTTTCTGTACAAATTGTAAATAGCCTTTCGCTCCCTGTGTTTTACCCCTGACACCTTTAGAATTTGAAAGAGAGTATTCTAGTCAATATTGTCAAAAGCTTTCTCTAAGTCTACAAATGCTAGAAATGTAGGTTTGCCTTTCCTTAATCTAGCTCCTAAGATAAGTCGTAAGGTCAGTATTTCCTTACGTGTTCCAATATTTCTACGGAATCCAAACTGATCTACCCCGAGGTCGGCTTCTACTAGTTTTTCCATTCATCGGTAAAGAATTTGCGTTAGTATTTTGCAGCCATGACTAATTAAAATGATAGTTCGGTAATTTTCACATTTGTCAACACCTGCTATCTTTGGGATTGGAATTATTATATTCTTCTTGAAGTCTGAGGGTATTTCGCCTGTCTCATACATCTTGCTCACGAGATGGTAGAGTTTTGTCAGGACTGGCTCTCCCAAGGCTGTCAGTAGTTCTAATGGAATGTTGTCTACTCCGGGGGCCTTGTTTTGACGCAGGTCTTTCACTGCTCTGTCAAACTCTTGACACAGTATCATATCCCCCATTTCATCTTCATCTACATCCTCTTCCATTTCCGTAATATTGTCCTCAAGTACATCGGCCTTGTATAGACCCTCTAAATACTCCTTCGACCTTTCTGCTTTCCTCTCTTTGCTTAGAACTGGGTTTCCATCTGAGCTCTTGATATTGATACAAGTGGTTCTCTTTAATTTTCCTGTAGGCAGTATCTATCTTACCCATGGTGATATGCGCCTGTACATCCTTACATTTGTCCTCTAGCCATCCCTGCTTAGTCATTTTGCACTTCCTGTCGATCTCATTTTTGAGATATTTGTATTCCTTTTTGCCTGCTTCATTTACTGCATTTTTGTATTTTCTCCTTTCATCAGTTAGGTTCAATATTTCTTCTGTTACCCAAGGATTTCTAGCAGCCCTCATCTTTTTACCTACTTTATCCTCTGCTGCCTTCACTATTTCATCCCTCAAAGCTACCCATTCTTCTTCTACTGTATTTCCTTCCCCATTCCTGTCAATTGTTCCCTTATGCTCTCCCTGAAACCCAGTACAACCTCTGGTTTAGTCAGTTTATCCAGGTTCTATCTTCTTAAATTCCCAACTTTTTGAAGTTTCTTCAGTTTTAATATACAATTCATAACCAATAGATTGTGGTCAGAGTCCACGTCTGCCCCTGGAAATGTCTTACAATTTAAAACCTGGTTCCTAAATCTCTGTCTTACCATTATATTATCTATCTGAAACCTGTCAGTACCTCCAGGCTTCTTCCATGTATACAACCTTCTTTTATGATTCTTGAACCAAGTGTTAGCTATGATGAAGTTACGCTCTGTGCAAAATTCTACCAGACGGCTGCTTCTTTCATTTCTTCCCCCCAATCCATATTCACCTACTACATTTCCTTCTCTCCCTTTTCCTACTACCGAATTCCAGTCACCCATGACTATTAAATTTTCGTCTCCCTTCACTATCTGAATAATTTCTTTTATCTCATCATACATTTCTTCAATTTCTTCGTCATCTGCAGAGCTAGTTGGCATATAAACTTGTACTACTGTGGTAGGCGTGGGCTTCGTGTCTATCTTTGCCACAATAATGCGTTCATTATGCTGTTTGTAGTAGCTTACCCCCACTCGTATTGTTTTATTCATTATTAAGCCTACTCCTGCGTTACCCCTATTTGATTTTGTCTTTATAACCCTGTATTCGCCTGACCAAAAGTCTTGTTCCTCCTGCCGTCGAAATTCACAAATTCCCTCTATATCTAACTATAACCTATCCATTTCCCTTTTTAAATTTTCTAACCTACCTACTCGATTAAGGGATCTGACATTCCACCTCCAGTCCGTAGAACGTCAGTTTTCTTTCTCCTGATAATGACGACCTCCTGAGTAGTCCCCACCCGGAGGTCCGAATGGGGGACCATTTTACCTCCGGAATATTTTACCCAAGAGGACGCCATCATCATTTAACCATACAGTAAAGCTGCATGCCCTCGGGAAAAATTACGGCCGTTGTTTCCCCTGACTTTCAGCCGTTCACAGTACCAGCACAGCAAGGCCGTTTTGGTTAGTATTACAAGGCCACATCAGTCAATCATCCAGACTGTTGCTCCTGAAACTACTGAAAAGGCTGCTGCCCCTCTTCAGGAACCACATGCTTGGCTGGCCTCTCAACAGATACCCCTCCATTGTGGTTGCACCTGCGGTACAGCTATCTGTATCACTGACGCATGCAAGCCTCCCCACCAACGGCAAGGTCCATGGTTCATTGGGATGATGATAAATAAAAGTTGTAGCTGCGAGTGGATGAGTGTGTTATACATTGCAAGGCAAAACACAGACAACTGAGGACGGTATAGCAAGAGCCAACGCTGCAGCACACTACTGGAACAGAAACCTTTCATCATTTGCCACTGTGGAAGTGTTTAGAGTACGTGAGCTAAAGTCCTAAACGAACATAGTGTGGATGTGTAAGCCCTCAGCCTTCATGCACTAAATTCTTCTCGTATCAGTATCACAGCCTTCTCCATGGGCGTAATCGTGGAATGCAGTAAGGGGTTGGCTGTTCGAACACAAGAAACGGCAGCCTGCCCTGAGTTACAAGGGGGCTGCCCGCTTGCTGGCGGAAATTCACGGCGATCGTCAGCTGCACTGTTTTGCTGCTTTACCTGCAACTCAGCCTATTGTGGTTGTGACATTTCTTATACCAACTAAATGTTGCAACAATGTATTTGTATGATTTCAGCTGCTACAACTGCGACTCTTTGGCATCACGGTAATAGGGTACGGCATTTTTTCGCTTGTTTAAGTCCACAGTTTTATTTTCGCTATCGATTTGTTGTAGTACCTTAGAACATATTCTGAGGTCAAACAGAATGACCTCAACGCCAGCCAGCATGTATTTTGAGAATACAGATCATGCAAAACCCAATTCACTTAATAAGCACAGTTGTGCTTGTGAGTGAAATGCGTTTCGGAAATCAGTAAACATCGTTTTCCCTCGTCTGCCTTGATCTGTGGCTTTCAGACTGTCGTTCGAGTCAGGTTGCATGTAATCGATGTTTTCGGAATCCGTGCTGCTTAGCAGGGGGGAGGTCATTCAGTCTGAGATACCTCGTTACGCTTGAGTTCAGAATTATAAATTTTCTGCTTGCACCAAGATTTCGTGCCACCGTGAAGACCAGCCTAGACTTCAGGGCGGCCCTAATGCCACTCTTGATTCCTTGTGGATGGCTTGGAAGTTAATGCTGATAATCTCTGAAAACTGTACAAAGTCGAATGTGTGCATACAAGGTGTGCTGATAAAAAGAAAAACATTTATTAACTGTCGGCTGCTACTTGGATAATCAGCACGTGGTGATTACCGACGCAAAAGGTAACACAGAGTTTGACAGTAGGCGTACAAAAAATATCTCATGACCAAAGACGTAAGCGTAGCTATGGCGATTAGCACGTTAAAAGTTTACACAAGTACAGATGGAAATTGTGCTCGAATATGTGATACAAATAAAGCAATATACTGAGTTTCTGATGCGAGTTGGGCGTTTTACTGCCCTGTAACTAGCAACACCAATTAAAATAAATCCTCTTCCCTCCCCCCCCACCCCCCCTAAGCATAAAAAAGCAAATGTCGGGCTTAGTAGTCTAGCGATAATGAGCGTGCAGGAATAGTAGAAGTCGCGAGTTCGAATCTCGGTGCCTTTCTTTTTTGTATTTTTAAGAGTAGTGTGCCATGTTTTTGTCTAAATATACCACTTAATCTTTTATAACTGGAGCTACCATATGCTCTCAACCTAATAATGCTTTTTCTCTTTCTTCGATTCCGCTCCTCAATCGGAAAAAAAGAACGGAACGCTTGTTTTTCATCTGTCTGTTGCAGATCCTTTGCTTCAGGAACGGGGAGATGTATCAAGTTGAAATTTTTGTCACATACTGAGGTTGCGTTCCATTGACGGTGTAAAACATACAGACATAGAGGGCATTTTCTGTTGACCTACACTTATCATAATTGGCAAGAAGCAAGGTTTTATGGCACACGTAAAGGAAAAGTCCGAAAACTGATAATTTGTAATTATATCAAACGAAAATTGTTATCGAACATCGAACTTGAAATTACATCAGTAGTTATGTGTTCATGTTGGCTGGGTCGCAATACTAAACGTCAAATATTGTGCAAGGAATGGCTGTATTGCGTTTGGGAATTTAGCCGTCACCAGATATCCAGATGCGATTACTGCATGTGCATAAGTGGTTCAAAGTTGCACGTGAAGCAAAAATACGCAGTCAGCCTCAGTTCAGAACTACTAATTACTTTAGTAATAATACTTAAATATCTTCAACATTTTGCGGCCCTGTGAACAACTGTATAAATATTAATTTTAATAATGAACAGCCTCAGTTGCACCGTTTATCTAGAATTTACCTACGTTTCAGTCGGGATAACCCATCCTTCTTCAGAATAACATTATCTACTGTCTGTCCATAGTGGGCATCGTCAAGTTAAAACTACAAATTCATAAATTATCGTCAGACTGTAAAACTTACGGTACCTGGCACTGCCTCAGCCCCACGCGATGCGGCAGCCACGAGTGCTGTACTGGAACTCCACTATGGACAAACAGTAGACACTGTTATTCTGCAGAAGGTTGGGTTATCCCGTCTGAAACCTGCGTAAAGTCTAGGTAAGCGGTGCAACTGAGGCTGTTCATTATTAAAATGAAAATAATAATACTGGTCACCTGCTTCCTGCATGACTTTGTCACATTTATACTATTAAAATGAAAACATTCTCGAAAATCTCTTAATCCCTGGGATCGGTATCTTGCCAGGACCAATGTCGATAACATGTGAAAATAATCGAGATTCTCTATTCCCGGAACGTATGAACTGTCTACATACATAATTAAGTTTGTACAACATCCTCACTGAGCGAGTCCATTTTTTCGTTTTTTTTTTGTGTTATGCTATGTACCTTTTTTCCCTTTCGAAAATGTGTCTGAATGGCGCGTAAGATTTTGCAGTTCATGGATGACTGACATGCAATGATTCAAACCCATTACATTCTTATACCTTATCTTAATAACAATGCTGCAATGAGACTGAAAATTGAAACTTATTACAAGGTCGCCACAACTTTCCCTCAAGTGAAATTCCCTTTTAGCATTTTTCCCTGACAAATTTTGAGGTATCAAGTCTAAGTGCAGACCTAAGTTGTAAAAAAAAAAATTTAATGACTTCTGTATTTCTGAATGTGTGAACAAAAATCTTAAGTACTAACATCAAAACGTTGTGTAATGAACTGCTTTTAGAAGGAGAAAGGAAACCCAATGGTAGATATGTTTCATTAACATCACTGATTTTATTTTCATAAAGCGAAACACATTTGGTGACAAAAATATGCATTTTCTTGGAGTTGCGAGACACGTTCCTGAAAGCAGTGAAGGTATTTAAAATAACCTCAGAAAAAAGTAGGCCTCTTGAAAGAAATGTATAAGGTGGCGAAGAGATGTGTCAACCAACACTGTAGGTGACTGCAAATAAAATGTTGCTTCTACTATGTTCGAATTGTCGGTTATTACCCACTGCGTTATGTCTATGTGATTTTTTCCTTTCATAGTGTACAAACTGCCAGCGATTGCCACAATTTTTTTTCTTATCGTCCATACTTTCAAATATATAAACTACACTACTGGCCATTAAAACTGCTACATCATGAAGATGACGTGCTACAGATGCGAAATTTAACCGACAAGAAGAAGATGCTGTGATATGCAAATGATTAGCTTTTCAAAGGTTGGCGCCGGTGGCGACACCTACAACGTGCTGACATGAGGGAAGTTTCCAACCAATTTCTCATACACAAACACCAGTGACCGGCGTTGCCTGGTGAAACGTTGTTGTGATGCCTCGTGCAAGGAGGAGAAATTCGTTCCATCACGTTTCCGACTTTGATAAAGGTCGGATTATAGCTTATAGCGATAGCGGTTGTGGTTTATAGTATCGCGACATTGCTGCTCGCGTTGGTCGAGATCCAATGACTGTTAGCAGAATATGGAACGGTGGGTTCAGGAGGATAATACGGAACGCCGTGCTGGATCCCAACGGCCTCATATCACTAGCAGTCGAGATGACAGGGATCTTATCCGCATGGCTGTAACAGATCGTGCAGCCACGTCTCGATCCCTGAGTCAACAGATGGGGACGTTTGCAAGACAACAACCATCTTGACGAACAGTTCGACGACGTTCGCAGCAGCATGCACTATCAGCTCGGAGACCATGGCTGTGGTTACCCTTGACGCTGCACCACAGGCAGTAGCGCCTGCGATGGTGTACTCAACGACCAACCTGGGTGCACGAATAGCAAAACGTCATTTTTTTGGATGAATGCAGGTTCTGTTTACAGCATCACGAAAGCGTGTATTCATCATCGCCATACTGGTGTATCACCAGGCGTGATGGTATGGGGTGCCATTGGTTACACGCCCCGGTCACCTCTTGTTCGCATTGGCGGCACTTTGAACAGTGGTTGTTACATTTCAGATATGTTATGACCCGTGCCTCTACCCTTCATTCGATCCCTGCGAACCTACATTTCAGCAGGATAATGCATGACCGCATGTTGCAGGTCCTGTACAGGCCTTTCTGGATACAGAAAATGTTCGACTGCTGCCCTGGCTAGCACATTCTCCAGATCTCTCACCAACTGAAAACGTCTGGTCAATGGTGGCCGAGCAACTGGCTCGTCACAATACGCCAGTCACTACTCTTGATGAACTGTGGTATCGTGTTGAAGCTGCATGGGCAGCTGTACCTGCACACGCCATCCAAGCTCTGTTTGACTCAATGGCCAGGCGTATCAAGGCCGTTATTACGGCCACAGGTGGTTGTTCTGGGTACTGATTTCTCAAGATCTATGCAGCCAAATTGCGTGAAAATGTAATGACATGTCAGTTTTAGTATAATATAATTGTCCAATGAATACCCATGTATCATCTGCACTTCTTCTTGGTTTAGCAATTTTAATGGCCAGTAGTGTACTTTCAAAGTGCCCAAATATACTAGAATAAATAAAATTTGTATCAAACGCCGCACTGTACAATGTACTTGCGGTGAGACAGTCACGATTCCTGAAATACATCGCCTGTGGCTGAGGAGGTGCACCACAGTCCTAGGTCCATGGTAGTACGCCACACACACAGACCAAGTCAGAGGACAGAGCCCGCACATTAGTGGGAAACTATGGGCTTTGGATTGGCAGGCCCGATCCATTAGAGATGGCCTGCAGTTTTGGCCCGTCACGGAAATCCATTCATGTGGCCAGCCATTCACGTGTCACAGACACCACGTCGATGAAATGAGACCGCGGTGATCACCCACGCAACAGATAACTTGAGCAAATACTCTGAGAGTAGTCAGCGACTCACCGTAAGGATAATCTCTCAGGCACATAGAAAAGACGATCACACTCTATAACTAAATTTTTGGCCACAGCCTTTGTCAGAAAACGAAAGTGTAGACACAACTCATGCACACACGACTGCTGTCAACAAGCTCTGAGAATCACATCCAGACAGACGACTCCTCCCATCGGCCGCTGCTGCGCTAGCAGTGACTGCAAGCTGCGGGAAGGGCAGAGGCAGGGATGCGCCGGACGTACATGGCAACGAAGCATGGCATCTCACTGAACGAACAATTTCATGCTACTCAGACAAAAACGAGATTTTTTCCAAAAGTCGTGGCAACCCTGTATTACTTTCTCAATATCTTTTGCCACAAGAAATTCCTATATTGCAATGAGCCTCATGGCACATTTAAGGGGTGCTGTACCGCCGAAAATGACATTTTTACTTTTATTTAAATTATGAAAATATTAATGCTTTATTTGGTGTTTACTCTATTCGAATATTTACTGTTATAAATAAATATTTGAATATAATCACGCACTGACATTTCTGAGAATTGCTGCACAAAGTGTTCCACATCATTCCTGATTCATGGAAGGTTGTCTCATCTGAGAACACACATCTCAGAGTTTGCATTTTCTAAGCATCCATACGCAGACGATAGTCTACGACACGACGCCTGTCGCTCAGGTCTGAGTCTCACAGGATGCGGTTGCCGGTGCGCGCTGACCAGTTTTCGTTCAAAGCTCTGGGCGAGTTCGTTCATTCGTTTGTTCAGAAGAGGAGGCCGACCGTGTCCGCCGGTCTTCGATTACAGCATTGAGGCGCACGTCCTGAAATTTCTCTCAAACGATTTTACAGAAACAATTCGGTACAAAAATTGTTCGTTTTATAGCTTTATATGTCAGCTTCATGATGACATGCCAATCATTTTATTAATGGCAAGAGTTATTGTAATATTTGCTTGCAAGGAAGACACCACGCGAAATTCGAAAAAGCATGCAGTGAAAAATTGGGGTCGGTATGATTTTGCGTCTGGTGGATATTACACAAGATGTTGCTGTTTATGAAATTTGGCTGACATATTGAATTTTTCTTTATACTTGGTTTGAGGTCTCGAGAAAATTGATCTTACGATCGCGCGCATTTGCGATCTCACGCGAGGCGGACACAGTGAGATATACACAAGATTTCTCATATATTTTTGAGATATCGGCAAATGATAGCATGTAATGGGGAAAGTATTTTACTGTATGGTTGTTATGCAAAACTTCATTGCCTACCCTGTTATCCAACTGACTACAGACTTTTTCGATGAAATAACGTAATTTTTAAGGGTGTATCGATAACTGGTGAAAGGAAAAATGCCATGGATTTTGAAACAACGTCCCTGAAGTCACTACTCATTTCTTTTTGTACCGTGGGTGTGCTTTTTCACAGGCTACTGACCATATTTTCCTGAGTTCCCCACTTAATAAACTTAATTGTTTGACAATCCTGTCGCAACTGCCGCTACATTTAGTGAAGTGAGACTGTGCAAACTCCGCCGCGTTTTGGCAAAAGAACCGAATTTTAACTTGGCAAAATGAGAAGTGTGTAGGCTTTACTCGAAATTCGCCATTCACGATGCTTCACCGAAAGTTACAAATGGTTAACAAAAATACTAACCACAGCAGAGGTGACAGACCTTTTTGAATGATCACCTCGTGAGTCGGACGTCAAGACCGTCCCGGTGCCAGTACACAGAATATTGAGTACCAACTACAATAACTGCTACCCAGCTTGCCTCAGGGGATGATAAAACACGATGGTGACACCTTTTCTAGTGGAATCAGATCGTGCATCGAGGACAGAGGAAGGCATACTGATAAGAGAGCTCATAATGCCAAATTCTTTATAAATTTGACTCCATATTGTCACCACAGAAATACAACAACGTATCCTCTCAATCCATAAGGTTTCATTTGTGTGTGTCTGGCATTGTATTTGCTACTAGTGAATGAGTTTCCCAAAATTTGAAATGGTTATGTGGAAGGTGGTATTTAGCAAGTTATCCAGAGTTCTTCGTCTACATCCGAACAGTGGCGATCTCAGCGCTGTTCTTAAGTGAAACATGTCCTCAGTCCTTGCCTGTCACTTCCTGATACATCTCTTAGCGAACTGCTGATTAACTGGTGCCGCGATTCCAAGACCAATTCCCAGAACGACGTGATCATGGCAGCAGTGTAAGTGCCTGTCGCCAAACCCAGATCCTCATAAGGATGCCTTCTCTCCTTGCTGTGCAACGAGCCAGCTGCGGTGGCCGAGAGGTTCTAGGCGCTTCAGTCTGGAACCACGTGGCTGCTACGGTCGCAGGTTTGAATCCTGCCTCGGGTATGGATGTGTGTGATGTCCGTAGGTTAGTTAGGTTTAAGTAGTTCCAAGTTTAGGGGGACTGATAACATTTGAGCTCAAGTCCCATAGTGCTATGAGTCATTTGAACCACTTTTTTTTCTGCACAACGAAATCACTACAGTATCCTCCTGTTTTCCTGTGAACGAAGAAGACCCATGATGGCTTGCTGGATAATACATTCATCTTCACATAGCGGACCTAATACTGTGCTCTTGGCGGAACACACCCTTGCTATATTGCAGGTGTGTACATTTATGCTTAATCTTGGGGGTTAAATAGACATTTGAAAAGAGGCAATATCGTTTTCTGCTGCAGAAGAGAGAGGGAAAATTGTGAAATCGAAAAGACGTCCTCTCCAGGGTTTGGAATCTTTTCAAACTTTATCGGACGCAATACAGAGCTGCGAGTTTTACCACCCAGTTGGTGTGATTGCACCATAATGGGGTTGCTTTGCTTTCAGTAATAGTCGGTTCCATCAGCCAACTTGATGGAGATTTTGAGAGATTTCTCACATTGAATGATGCCCCTGGAGTCCAATTTCCAACCAACCCGAATAACATATTTTGAAATCTATGTTTTATTCAACTGTAGTTACGTCATTCTACATAAAAAATAGAAGTAATGCAATAAATTCATTGAAGTTATCAGAGGTGAACTTCCGTAAGCGAGCAAATTGTCATAGAAGTCATCAAAGTTGAATAAGGTTTTTTTTAAATTTATTCTCTGTTTATCCTCTTTGTGGAAGTTAAAAATAGCATTTTTTTTGTTCGTTACTAACCACAAACCAACAGGACCTTTTTCAGTCGTTCTGAATTTTTGTATTTGAGATTTTTAATTTGAATTAGCCTACCATTAAACAAGTGTAAAAAAAACCATTTCATAGCTTGTTGGGTACTCAGTAAGCAAACAGAGTGGACATAGGAAGAGGAGTAAAGAACAGGGACATGAGAGATGGGATGATTGAGTGGAACAAAGGGAAGAGACTAATGTCACAAGGAAGAGAGAAACAACATTTCAAAATCCGATCAAAGAAGAAGAAGAAAGCTTGTGTTTCAGCCACAGACGAGAGGGTGCTCTTGTAGAAGGTTATGACGAACTCAGACTAAACACCAGCAGTCAGTGGAACCACTGATCCAATTTCCTTATCCTGAGTTCTTAACGCAAGATAGTTTCAATGTTCGCAAATGTGGTCGAGATGTGCAAATGTATGATAGACTCAGGAACGCTCAGGACCACCCCATCTGGCCTGACTCCCCGTTCTAGAAACATAGACCTCATGAAATTAGGTGATCACAGTCAGCCACAAGATTTTCTGTACAATCCTAGACAACCCACACCTCCTTATACACCGACCTAGCATCCACAAACAAACTTCGTCACCTTTGGAAGATCGACGAAGAACTGCAATGCTTCGACTCTATGGGCTGTAAGTGGACATACGAACAAATACTTGGTAGAGGACCAAAAAAAATCGATGAAGTCAACCTCCTGAGGAAATTGTGGTCAACTTTGACCGTGTCACGACGTGTGCTGGTAACGTATAAGCAACTGAAAAACAAATTGGGCCTGTGCGACAGTCCTGAGTGTGAGTTTTGTGTGAAAGGTATGGCTGCGATGGTCTCCTGAAGGACATACATAGACTCCCCTGTCTCAAGAATATTTGTGATTTTGTACAGTATTATATATAAAGAATATTGTATCTCAGTATAGATTTCACAGAATATTTTAGTTAGTACAGTGCGTCATGAATGCCTTTGTAAATGGAGAACGAATAAATAAAGATATCAGTATCAACTGCTGTGACTCACCTCACGGGTTGTCCAACAGCAACGGCTGGGGGCCAGACGTGGCATTTTGGCCCGTGCTGGACAGCCCTGAGTCGTCTCTGCCTATGGCGCTCAAGTACTCCTCGTTCTCTTCGCGAACTGCAACACAGGAGCACAAGCAAATAGCATCAGTACGCTGTATGTAGTGGACGTAAGCAAACACTGTCAGAGAGCATATTTTTACAAGGCAAAAGTGCTATTAGGCCGCCTCAAAGGACACTACCTGCTGCCTTTGCGGGTGGAACATCGAAAATGAAACACTTGTACATTCGATAAAATTTATATTTTTACATTTCAAGACGGATACAATTATCGAACATGGTTGTAATGACGAAGGTACGAGCACAAGTACACCTATACTCAGCAAACACCTTGAGGTGCATGGCAGAGGATACGTCCCACCGTACTAGTTATTAGGGATATTTCCCACTCTATCTGCGGAAGGAGCACTTGCATAGTGACTGTTTAAATGCATCTGTGCGTGCTTTAGGTACTCTAATCTTGTCTTCACCATCTCTGTGGGAGGGGCATGCAGGCGGTCGTAATATATTCCTGGAGTCATCACTTGAAACCAGTTCTTGAAACTCTGTAAATAGGATTTCTCGGGATAGTTTGATAGGTGTCACGTATAATTTTGGTATCTGTATCGCAGAAGTCTGAGCTGCGGGAGGGCGCAGTGGAGCAGACAGCGTTAAGCTCTGGTAGAGACAGGCAGTCACAGTTCAGCAGTGTTTGAGTAAGGATGCAGACATTGTTGTGTTACAATGAGGAAGCAATGGCAATAATATGTTTCAATTTGTACAATCAATACGTGAAGCAGCAAGTGTAATGGAATGTCCAAGGTAGAGATAATAATGACGTTACTTTTCCTTTTACTATAACTGCGTCATCGAACAAAGTTGGTTATTGAAATGAAAGTTGCTAGATTTGCGGGATAGGAAAGAGTATTCTTTGTATGTTAAGAAGTACATTAAATTTAAAATATGCCCTTAGCACTTTTTCACAGTATACAAAAAACAGGAGTGTGGTCATTTATGCGCATATTTCATTTTCTTACCAACCTTTGTCTTACAATTCTTTTTAATGGATCATACAACCAGGTGTATTCGATAAACAGTTCTATCTTCAGTTAACGGAGAACTCATTGTACCTTTAGAGTGTGTCTGTGTGGGTACAGTAATCTGCAGCTTTAGCACAGTGGCGCGCAAGACAGAGCAGTACTGCAATACGTTATCCAGATTTGCGCAGAATAGAGGTAAGGAGAAAAATTATGTTTCTTTTTATTTATTCAATCAGGGCCAACTTATGTTATTGAGAGACAGTTTTTGTGATTCATTTTGCAAAACCAATTACTCTAGGTTTCATGTCAAAGTTAGTTATTCAGACAGTTTACACTGTTCAAAATTCTTGCGGTCAGATTACTAACGTTTACAATATGAAAGCTCCCCTTTTCATTAGGACAATTAATTGTTATTACAATGCAGCTTTGCCTTCTCATTGCGACACTTGATTTATCATTACAGCTCAGAGCTTACAATCAGGAACAGTACGTCAGTTGCTATATTTTTATTCATTCAGATAACTTTCAAGTTTATGTCTACCTGGAAGAGTCAGCCAGTTCAATTTCTTCAACACCTCTATGACGCTTTCCCACGAACCGAAGAAACCTGTGACCATTCGTGTTGTCCTTCTCTGTGTATGTTCAGTATCATCTGTTACAGGTCCCACACACTTAAGCAATATTCTAGAACAGGTCGTACTAGTAATTTATAAGCAATCTCCTTTGTAGACAGACTGCACTTCCCCAGTATGATGCCTGCCCTGCCCACGACTGGGTCTCTGTGATCGTTCCATTTCATATCGCCCCAAAGTGTTACACCCAGGCATTTGTATGAATTGGCAGATTCCAACAGTGTCTCAATGTTGTTATAGTCACAGGTTACTACGCTTTTTTCGTTTTGTGGAGAGCGCAGTTTTGCATTTCTGAAGATTTAAAGCAAGTCGATAATCTTTGCACCACTTTGAAATCTTATCAACATCTGACTGAATATTTATGCACTTGCTCTCAGATAGTACTTCATCATAGATAACTGCATCATGTGCAAAAAGCCTGATTTTACTATTGATATTGTCTGCAACGTCATTAACATACAAAATGAACACCAAGGGTCCCAACACATTTCTCTAGCACACATCCTAACTTAATTCTAGGTCTGACTATGACATCCAAGATAACATATTGTGTCCTCACTACCAAAAATTCTTAAGCCCAGTCACAAATTTCACTCGCTCTCCACTCCCCCCCCCCCCCCCCCCCCCCCCACCACGCCCAATACAATCAAACTTGACAATAAGCGTAGGAGTGGTACTGAGTCAAATGCTTTTCGGAAATCAAGAAATGCTGCATCTACCTGATTGCATTGATCCAAAGCTTTCAGCATGTTATGTGAGAGTTGGATTTCACATGATCAATGTTTTCGAAATCCATGCTGGTTTGCATTCAGATGCATCACGATTTTGGTACGTATTTTGTTTTTCCAAGAAAACGGTCTATTGGCACACAGTCAACACGGTGAAACACAACTAGCTGTTCAACCACAACAAGTACTCAGCACTACTGCAAGGGTCTTTTGTCTAATTCCGTATGTCTAGATTTCCAGAAGGCTTTTGACGCCGTACCTCACAAGCGGCTAGCAGTGAGATTGCGTGCTTATGGAATATCATCTCAGACATGTGACTAGATTCGTCATTGTGGATCACTTCTACTACCCTTCTTGTAGAGGTGTGTGACCTGAGCCTTTTTCCAACAACGGGGCACGGTTTTTTGTTCCAGGGATCTATGATAGATTGCAATTAACTCCTTCTTCTAACTCCACCACAAATTCAGTATAGAATCTGACAGTCATTCCATCGGGCCATGCAGCTTTGTTCAATTTTAACGATTTCAGCAGTCTCTCAACACCGCTGACGCTAATAACTACTTCACCCATCTTTTCAGTGATACGAGGATTAAGCTGGAGCAATTCTCTTGGATTTTCCTCTGTAAAGGAACATTTGAAAACTTTAATGTTGGTCGGAGTACAAGTGTTTCTGAACAAAGAGTACGCCGAACTATGGGCCTCTGCAGCTGACGACCCGTGCATTTGCCAGTGTTAACACCATGACATAGGCAACTACGACTGAAATGCCCACGTGACCATCGGCACTGGACGCATTGGCATAGCGTTGCACGGTCTGATTAGTCCCGATAGCGTTTTCTTCATGCCAATGGAAGTGCAAGAGTCCTTCCTCATCCAGGGGGACAGCTCTTTGACACCCATACTGTGGTACAAAGACAAGCTCCATTATGCACTGGGGAACATTCACGTGGGGATCCACAGATCCAGTAGAGCTCGTGCAGGGCACCATGACGGCCAAGAAGCATCGTACACCCCTTCATGGTGGTCATGTTTCCAAACAGCAGTGGCATTTTTCAACGTCACAGGCCAGAAATATGGCGGAGTAGTTCGAAGAAAACAGTGTCGAGTTCCATTTGATGTGTTGACCCCCAACCAGATCTGAACCCAATCGAAAACATCTGGCATGTGGTTGAACATGGCGTCAGAGCTCATCGCGTCCTTCCCTGGAATTTGGTGACTTGGGCGTCTCCAGCGGCCTACGAAGGCCTCACTGCTTCCATGCCGCGATGCGTCGCCGCTTTTATCCGTGCCAAAGGTGGACATACCAGCTATTAGGCAGGTGAAGCATGCCTGCGTGTATCTGGTATATGAATTCACAGACCAATCAATCTTGGAGTCCTGAAAATCCTCGACATGGAGTGTGTAGTGCAACACGAATTTTTGTCAGGGAACTAATAACTTGGGGAAATGATGTATGGTTATTTCACGTACAATGATGTGAGTGTACATACCGCCAATGCGCCTTTGACGCCATTACAGCAGGTTTTCTCTAATGGAAACTATCATCATCCATAGACCTCCTTTTACTTTAGTTGATTTTCAGCTTAAAACGTCTTTTACACTGCTGTTCCAAGTCCTTTGCCGCTTGCCAGAATTGTAACCTCATCATCAGACCAAGTTTTCTCCCTGATTTCTGACCCTATTTCTTCATTCTCCTTGGTTTCTGTTACAGATTGCACAATATACAGATTCTAATGTTCTCAACTGTAAGAAAAGTATAAAGTATGACTTACCAGGTAGTAATTATGGTCCAGTTTGACTCCTCAAAGCTCTTGCATACCCATCTAACAGACGTAATTTTTTCGCTTGGGACATCGCATGTAATCAGCAATGTGTTAAAAGTATGTATTTCTACCATGATTCGTCTCATTATACTTATAGCCTCTTACATCCTTTTCCCACTTTCTTACACCTCTTATCTTAAGGAACCCCGCACTCTGATTCCACCCTGTGGTGCAACTGATGACCCTCTCTCCAAAAATGTACTCAATGGGACCGTAAAGTTGCAACCACACACAAGCTGACCTGCTGTGAGGTAAAATCGAGTTAGTACATTTCAAACATGAAAAACCAAAATTACAAAAGTATAAAACACAAAAAAATTCTTACCGAAGAAAGAAAATGTATAGTGCACCGCACCCTCCACCCTGCCCTGTGGTGCAACTGATGTCCCTCTCTCTGAAAATGTACTCAATGGGACCGTAATGTTGCAACCACACACAAGCTGACCTGCTGTGAGGTAAAATCGAGTTAGTACATTTCAAACATGAAAAAGGTCATTTTAAAATCAACATGAAAAACCAAAATTCCAAAAGTATAAAACACAAAAAAATGCTTACCGAAGAATGAAAATGTATAGTGCACCGCACCCTCCACCCTGCCCTGTGGTGCAACTGATGTCCCTCTCTCCAAAAATGTACTCAATGGGACCGTAAAGTTGCAACCACACACAAGTTGACCTGCTGTGAGGTAAAATCGAGTTAGTACATTTCAAACATGAAAAAGGTCATTTTAAAATCAACATGAAAAACCAAAATTCCAAAAGTATAAAACACAAAAAAATGCTTACCGAAGAAAGAAAATGTATAGTGCACCGCACCCTCCACCCTGCCCTGTGGTGCAACTGATGTCCCTCTCTCCAAAAATGTACTCAATGGGACCGTAAAGTTGCAACCACACACAAGCTGACCTGCTGTGAGGTAAAATCGAGTTAGTACATTTCAAACATGAAAAAGGTGATTTTAAAATCAACATGAAAAACCAAAATTCCAAAACTATAAAACACAAAAAAATGCTTACCGAAGAATGAAAATGTATAGTGCACCGCACCCTCCACCCTGCCCTGTGGTGCAACTGATGTCCCTCTCTCCAAAAATGTACTCAATGGGACCGTAAAGTTGCAACCACACACAAGCTGACCTGCTGTGAGGTAAAATCGAGTTAGTACATTTCAAACATGAAAAAGGTGATTTTAAAATCAACATGAAAAACCAAAATTCCAAAACTATAAAACACAAAAAAATGCTTACCGAAGAAAGAAAATGTATAGTGCACCGCACCCTCCACCCTGCCCTGTGGTGCAACTGATGTCCCTGTCTCCAAAAATGCACTCAATGGGACCGTAAAGTTGCAACCACACACAAGCTGACCTGCTGTGAGGTAAAATCGAGTTAGTACATTTCAAACATGAAAAAGGTCATTTTAAAATCAACATGAAAAACCAAAATTCCAAAAGTATAAAACACAAAAAAATGCTTACCGAAGAAAGAAAATGAATAGTGAACCCCCCCCCCCCCCCTCCCTGTCCTGTGGTGCAACTGATGTCCCTCTCTCCAAATATGTACTCAATGGGACCATAAAGTTGCAACCACACACAAGTTGACCTGCTGTGAGGTAAAATCGAGTTAGTACATTTCAAACATGAAAAAGGTCATTCTAAAATCAACATGAAAAACCAAAATTCCAAAAGTATAAAACACAAAAAAATGCTTACCGAAGAATGAAAATGTATAGTGCAACGCACCCTCCACCCTGCCCTGTGGTGCAACTGATGTCCCTCTCTCGAAAAATGTACTCAATGGGACCGTAAAGTTGCAACCACACACAAGTTGACCTGCTGTGAGGTAAAATCGAGTTAGTACATTTCAAACATGAAAAAGGTCATTTTAAAATCAACATGAAAAACCAAAATTCCAAAAGTATAAAACACAAAAAAATGCTTACCGAAGAAAGAAAATGTATCGTGCACCGCACCCTCCACCCTGCCCTGTGGTGCAACTGATGTCCCTCTCTCCAAAAATGTACTCAATGGGACCGTAAAGTTGCAACCACACACAAGCTGACCTGCTGTGAGGTAAAATCGAGTTAGTACATTTCAAACATGAAAAAGGTAATTTTAAAATCAACATGAAAAAACAAAATTCCAAAAGTATGAAACACAAAAAAATGCTTACCGAAGAAAGAAAATGTATCGTGCACCGCACCCTCCACCCTGCCCTGTGGTGCAACTGATGTCCCTCTCTCCAAAAATGTACTCAATGGGACCGTAAAGTTGCAATCACCCACAAGCTGACCTGCTGTGAGGTAAAATCGAGTTAGCACATTTCAAACATGAAAAAGGTCATTTTAAAATCAACATGAAAAACCAAAATTCCAAAAGTATTAAACACAAAAAAATGCTTACCGAAGAAAGAAAATGTATCGTGCACCGCACCTTCCACCCTGCCCTGTGGTGCAACTGATGTCCCTCTCTTCAAAAATGTACTCAATTGGACCGTAATGTTACAACCACACACCAGTTGACCTGCTGTGAGGAAAAAACGAGTTAGTACATTTCAAACATGAAAAAGGTCATTTTAAAATCAACATGAAAAACCAAAATTCCAAAAGTATAAAACACAAAAAAATGCTTACCGAAGAAAGAAAATGTATCATGCACCGCACCCTCCACCCTGCCCTGTGGTGCAACTGATGTCCGTGTCTCCAAAAATGTACTCAATGGGACCGTAAAGTTGCAACCACACACAAGTTGACCTGCTGTGAGGTAAAATCGAGATAGTACATTTCAAACATGAAAAAGGTCATTTTAAAATCAACATGAAAAACCAAAATTCCAAAGGTATAAAACACAAAAAAATGCTTACCGAAGAAAGAAAATGTATCGTGCACCGCACCCTCCACCCTGCCCTGTGGTGCAACTGATGTCCCTCTCTCCAAAAATGTACTCAATGGGACCGTAAAGTTGCAACCACACACAAGTTGACCTGCTGTGAGGTAAAATCGAGTTAGTACATTTCAAACATGAAAAAGGTCATTTTAAAGTCAACATGAAAAACCAAAATTCCAAAAGTATAAAACACAAAAAAATGCTTACCGAAGAAAGAAAACGTATCGTGCACCGCACCCTCCACCCTGCCCTGTGGTGCAACTGATGTCCCTCTCTTCAAAAATGTACTCAATGGGACCGTAAAGATGCAACCACACACAAGTTGACCTGCTGTGAGGTAAAATCGAGTTAGTACATTTCAAACATGAAAAAGGTCATTTTAAAATCAACATGAAAAACCAAAATTCCAAAAGTATAAAACACAAAAAAATGCTTACCGAAGAAAGAAAATGTATAGAGCTCCGCACCCTCCACACTGCCCTGTGGTGCAACTGATGTCCCTCTCTCCGAAAATGTACTCAATGGGACCGTAATGTAGCAACCACACACAAGTTGACCTGCTGTGAGGTAAAATTGAGTTAGTACATTTCAAACATGAAAAAGGTCATTTTAAAATCAACATGAAAAACCAAAATTCCAAAAGTATAAAACACAAAAAAATGCTTACCGAAGAAAGAAAATGTACCGTGCACGGCACCCTCCACCCTGCCCTGTGGTGCAAATGATGTCCCTCTCTCCAAAAATGTACTCAATGGGACCGTAATGCTGCAACCACACACAAGCTGACCTGCTGTGAGGTAAAATCGAGTTAGTACATTTCAAACATGAAAAAGGTCATTTTAAAATCAACATGAAAAACCAAAATTCCAAAAGTATAAAACACAAAAAAATGCTTACCGAAGAAAAAAATGTATAGAGCTCCGCAACCTCCACCCTGCCCTGTGGTGCAACTGATGTCCATCTGTCCAAAAATGTACTCAATGGGACCGTAATGTTGCAACCACACACAAGTTGACCTGCTGTGAGGTAAAATCGAGTTAGTACATTTCAAACATGAAAAAGGTCATTTTAAAATCAACATGAAAAACCAAAATTTCAAAAGTATGAATCACAAAAAAATGCTTACCGAAGAAAGAAAATGTATAGAGCTCCACAGCCTCCACATTGCCCTGTGGTGCAACTGATGTCCCTCTCTCCAAAAATGTACTCAATGGGACTGTAATGCTGCAACCACACACAAGTTGACCTGCTGTGAGGTAAAATCGAGTTAGTACATTTCAAACATGAAAAAGGTCATTTTAAAATCAACATGAAAAACCAAAATTCCAAAAGTGTAACACACAAAAAAATGCTTACCGAAGAAAGAAAATGTATAGTGCACCGCACCCTCCACCCTGCCCTGTGGTGCAACTGATGTCCCTCTCTCCAAAAATGTAATCAATGGGACCGTAAAGTTGCAACCACACACAAGTTGACCTGCTGTGAGGTAAAACCGAGTTAGTACATTTCAAACATGAAAAAGGTCATTTTAAAATCAACATGAAAAACCAAAATTCCAAAAGTATTAAACACAAAAATATGCTTACCAAAGAAAGAAAATGTATCGTGCACCGCACCCTCCATCCTGCCCTGTGGTGCAAATGATGTCCCTCTCTCCAAAAATGTTCTCAATGGGACCGTAATGCTGCAACCACACAAAAGCTGACCTGCTGTGAGGTAAAATCGAGTTAGTACATTTCAAACATGAAAAAGGTTATTTTAAAATCAACATGAAAAACCAAAATTCCAAAAGTATAAAACACAAAAAAATGCTTACCGAAGAAAGAAACTGTATAGAGCTCCGCACCCTCCACCCTGCCCTGTGGTGCAACTGATGTCCCTCTCTCCAAAAATGTACTCAATGGGACCGTAAAGTTGCAACCACACACAAGTTGACCTGCTGTGAGGTAAAATCGAGTTAGTACATTTCAAACATGAAAAAGGTCATTTTAAAATCAACATGAAAAACCAAAATTCCAAAGGTATAAAACACAAACAAATGCTTACCGAAGAAAGAAAATGTATCGTGCACCGCACCCTCCACCCTGTCCTGTGGTGCAACTGATGTCCCTCTCTCCAAAAATGTACTCAATGGGACCGTAAAGTTGCAACCACACACAAGTTGACCTGCTGTGAGGTAAAATCGAGTTAGTACATTTCAAACATGAAAAAGGTCATTTTAAAATCAACATGAAAAACCAAAATTCCAAAAGTATAAAACACAAAAATTGCTTACCGAAGAAAGAAATTGTATAGAGCTCCGCACCCTCCACCCTGCCCTGTGGTGCAACTGATGTCCCTCTCTCCAAAAATGTACTCAATGGGACCGTAAAGTTGCAACCACACACAAGTTGACCTGCTGTGAAGTAAAATCGAGTTAGTACATTTCAAACATGAAAAAGGTCATTTTAAAATCAACATGAAAAACCAAAATTCCAAAAGTATAAAACACAAAAAAATGCGTACCGAAGAAAGAAAATGTATCGTGCACCGCACCCTCCACCCTGCCCTGTGGTGCAACTGATGTCCCTCTCTCCAAAAATGTACTCAATGGGACCGTAAAGTTGCAACAACACACAAGTTGACCTGCTGTGAGGTAAAATCGAGTTAGTACATTTCAAACATGAAAAAGGTCATTTTAAAATCAACATGAAAAACCAAAATTCCAAAAGTATTAAACACAAAAATATGCTTACCGAAGAAAGAAAATGTATCGTGCACCGCACCCTCCACTCTGCCCTGTGGTGCAACTGATGTCCCTCTCTCCAAAAATGTACTCAATGGGACCGTAAAGTTGCAACCACACACAAGCTGACCTGCTGTGAGGTAAAATCGTGTTAGTACATTTCAAACATGAAAAAGGTCATTTTAAAATCAACATGAAAAACCAAAATTCCAAAAGTATAAAATACAAAAAAATGCTTACCGAAGAAAGAAAATGTATAGAGCTCCGCACCCTCCACCCAGCCCTGTGGTGCAACTGATGTCCCTCTCTCCAAAAATGTACTCAATGGGACCGTAATGCTGCAACCACACACAAGCTGACCTGCTGTGAGGTAAAATCGAGTTAGTACATTTCAAACATGAAAAAGGTCATTTTAAAATCAACATGAAAAACCAAAATTCCAAAAGTATAAAACACAAAAAAATGCTTACCGAAGAAAGAAATTGTATAGAGCTCCGCACCCTCCACCCTGCCCTGTGGTGCAACTGATGTCCCTCTCTCCAAAAATGTACTCAATGGGACCGTAAAGTTGCAACCACACACAAGTTGACCTGCTGTGAGGTAAAATCGAGTTAGTACATTTCAAACATGAAAAAGGTCATTTTAAAATCAACATGAAAAACCAAAATTCCAAAAGTATAAAACACAAAAAAATGATTACCGAAGAAAGAAAATGTATCGTGCATCGCACCCTCCACCCTGCCCTGTGGTGCAACTGATGTCCCTCTCTCCAAAAATGTACTCAATGGGACCGTAAAGTTGCAACCACACACAAGTTGACCTGCTGTGAGGTAAAATCGAGTTAGTACATTTCAAACATGAAAGAGGTCATTTTAAAATCAACATGAAAAACCAAAATTCCAAAAGAATTAAACACAAAAGTATGCTTACCGAAGAAAGAAAATGTATCGTGCACCGCACCCTCCACCCTGCCCTGTGGTGCAACTGATGTCCCTCTCTCCAAAAATGTACTCAATGGGACCGTAAAGTTGCAACCACACACAAGCTGACCTGCTGTGAGGTAAAATCGAGTTAGTACATTTCAAACATGAAAAAGGTCATTTTAAAATCAACATGAAAAACCAAAATTCCAAAAGTATAAAACACAAAAAAATGCTTACCGAAGAAAGAAAATGTATCGTGCACCGCACCCACCACCCTGCCCTGTGGTGCAACTGATGTCCCTCTCTCCAAAAATGTACTCAATGGGACCGTAAAGTTGCAACCACACACAAGTTGACCTGCTGTGAGGTAAAATCGAGTTAGTACGTTTCAAACATGATAAAGGTCATTTTAAAATCAACATGAAAAACCAAAATTCCAAAAGTATTAAACACAAAAATATGCTTACCGAAGAAAGAAAATGTATCGTGCACCGCACCCTCCACCCTGCCCTGTGGTGCAACTGATGTCCCTGTCTCCAAAAATGTACTCAATGGGACCGTAAAGTTGCAACCGCACACAAGTTGACCTGCTGTGAGGTAAAATCGAGTTAGTACATTTCAAACATGAAAAAGGTCATTTTAAAGTCAACATGAAAAACCAAAATTCCAAAAGTATAAAACACAAAAATTGCTTACCGAAGAAAGAAATTGTATAGAGCTCCGCACCCTCCACCCTGCCCTGTGGTGCAACTGATGTCCCTCTCTCCAAAAATGTACTCAATGGGACCGTAAAGTTGCAACCACACACAAGTTGACCTGCTGTGAGGTAAAATCGAGTTAGTACATTTCAAACATGAAAAAGGTCATTTTAAAATCAACATGAAAAACCAAAATTCCAAAAGTATAAAACACAAAAAAATGCGTACCGAAGAAAGAAAATGTATCGTGCACCGCACCCTCCACCCTGCCCTGTGGTGCAACTGATGTCCCTCTCTCCAAAAATGTACTCAATGGGACCGTAAAGTTGCAACAACACACAAGTTGACTTGCTGTGAGGTAAAATCGAGTTAGTACATTTCAAACATGAAAAAGGTCATTTTAAAATCAACATGAAAAACCAAAATTCCAAAAGTATTAAACACAAAAATATGCTGACCGAAGAAAGAAAATGTATCGTGCACCGCACCCTCCACCCTGCCCTGTGGTGCAACTGATGTCCCTCTCTCCAAAAATGTACTCAATGGGACCGTAAAGTTGCAACCACACACAAGCTGACCTGCTGTGAGGTAAAATCGTGTTAGTACATTTCAAACATGAAAAAGGTCATTTTAAAATCAACATGAAAAACCAAAATTCCAAAAGTATAAAACACAAAAAAATGCTTACCGAAGAAAGAAAATGTATAGAGCTCCGCACCCTCCACCCAGCCCTGTGGTGCAACTGATGTCCCTCTCTCCAAAAATGTACTCAATGGGACCGTAATGCTGCAACCACACACAAGCTGACCTGCTGTGAGGTAAAATCGAGTTAGTACATTTCAAACATGAAAAAGGTCATTTTAAAATCAACATGAAAAACCAAAATTCCAAAAGTATTAAACACAAAAAAATGCTTACCGAAGAAAGAAAATGTATAGAGCTCCGCACCCTCCACCCTGCCCTGTGGTGCAACTGATGTCCCTCTCTCCAAAAATGTACTCAATGGGACCGTAATGCTGCAACCACACACAAGCTGACCTGCTGTGAGGTAAAATCGAGTTAGTACATTTCAAACATGAAAAAGGTCATTTTAAAATCAACATGAAAAACTAAAATTCCAAAAGTATAAAACACAAAAAAATGCTTACCGAAGAAAGAAATTGTATAGAGCTCCGCACCCTCCACCCTGCCCTGTGGTGCAACTGATGTCCCTCTCTCCAAAATTGTACTCAATGGGACCGTAAAGTTGCAACCACACACAAGTTGACCTGCTGTGAGGTAAAATCGAGTTAGTACATTTCAAACATGAAAAATGTCATTTTAAAATCAACATGAAAAACCAAAATTCCAAAAGTATAAAACACAAAAAAATGCTTACCGAAGAAAGAAAATGTATCGTGCACCGCACCCTCCACCCTGCCCTGTGGTGCAACTGATGTCCCTCTCTCCAAAAATGTACTCAATGGGACCGTAAAGTTGCAACCACACACAAGTTGACCTGCTGTGAGGTAAAATCGAGTTAGTACATTTCAAACATGAAAAAGGTCATTTTAAAATCAACATGAAAAACCAAAATTCCAAAAGTATTAAACACAAAAATATGCTTACCGAAGAAAGAAAATGTATCGTGCATCGCACCCTCCACCCTGCCCTGTGGTGCAACTGATGTCCCTCTCTCCAAAAATGTACTAAATGGGACCGTAAAGTTGCAACCACACACAAGTTGACCTGCTGTGAGGTAAAATCGAGTTAGTACATTTCAAACATGAAAAAGGTCATTTTAAAATCAACATGAAAAACCAAAATTCCAAAAGTATAAAACACAAAAAAATGCTTACCAAAGAAAGAAAATGTATCGTGCACCGCACCCACCACCCTGCCCTGTGGTGCAACTGATGTCCCTCTCTCCATAAATGTACTCAATGGGACCGTAAAGTTGCAACCACACACAAGTTGACCTGCTGTGAGGTAAAATCGAGTTAGTACGTTTCAAACATGAAAAAGGTCATTTTAAAATCAACATGAAAAACCAAAATTCCAAAAGTATTAAACACAAAAATATGCTTACCGAAGAAAGGAAATGTATCGTGCACCGCACCCTCCACCCTGCCCTGTGGTGCAACTGATGTCCCTGTCTCCAAAAATGTACTCAATGGGACCGTAAAGTTGCAACCACACACAAGTTGACCTGCTGTGAGGTAAAATCGAGTTAGTACATTTCAAACATGAAAAAGGTCATTTTAAAATCAACATGAAAAACCAAAATTCCAAAAGTATAAAACACAAAAATTGCTTACCGAAGAAAGAAATTGTATAGAGCTCCGCACCCTCCACCCTGCCCTGTGGTGCAACTGATGTCCCTCTCTCCAAAAATGTACTCAATGGGACTGTAAAGTTGCAACCACACACAAGTTGACCTGCTGTGAGGTAAAATCGAGTTAGTACATTTCAAACATGAAAAAGGTCATTTTAAAATCAACATGAAAAACCAAAATTCCAAAAGTATAAAAAACAAAAAAATGCGTACCGAAGAAAGAAAATGTATCGTGCACCTCACCCTCCACCCTGCCCTGTGGTGCAACTGATGTCCCTCTCTCTAAAAATGTACTCAATGGGACCGTAAAGTTGCAACAACACACAAGTTGACCTGCTGTGAGGTAAAATCGAGTTAGTACATTTCAAACATGAAAAAGGTCATTTTAAAATCAACATGAAAAACCAAAATTCCAAAAGTATTAAACACAAAAATATGCTTACCGAAGAAAGAAAATGTATCGTGCACCACACCCTCCACCCTGCCCTGTGGTGCAACTAATGTCCCTCTCTCCGAAAATGTACTCAATGGGACCGTAAAGTTGCAACCACACACAAGCTGACCTGCTGTGAGGTAAAATCGTGTTAGTACATTTCAAACATGAAAAAGGTCATTTTAAAATCAACATGAAAAACCAAACTTCCAAAAGTATAAAACACAAAAAAATGCTTACCGAAGAAAGAAAATGTATAGAGCTCCGCACCCTCCACCCAGCCCTGTGGTGCAACTGATGTCCCTCTCTCCAAAAATGTACTGAATGGGACCGTAATGCTGCAACCACACACAAGCTGACCTGCTGTGAGGTAAAATCGAGTTAGTACATTTCAAACATGAAAAAGGTCATTTTAAAATCAACATGAAAAACCAAAATTCCAAAAGTATAAAACACAAAAAAATGCTTACCGAAGAAAGAAATTGTATAGAGCTCCGCACCCTCCACCCTGCCCTGTTGTGCAACTGATGTCCCTCTCTCCAAAAATGTACTCAATGGGACCGTAATGCTGCAACCACACACAAGCTGACCTGCAGTGAGGTAAAATCGAGTTAGTACATTTCAAACATGAAAAAGGTCATTTTAAAATCAACATGAAAAACCAAAATTCCAAAAGTATAAAACACAAAAAAATGCTTACCGAAGAAAGAAAATGTATCGTGCATCGCACCCTCCACCCTGCCCTGTGGTGCAACTGATGTCCCTCTCTCCAAAAATGTACTCAATGGGACCGTAAAGTTGCAACCACACACAAGTTGACCTGCTGTGAGGTAAAATCGAGTTAGTACATTTCAAACATGAAAAAGGTCATTTTAAAATCAACATGAAAAACCAAAATTCCAAAAGTATAAAACACAAAAAAATGCTTACCGAAGAAAGAAAATGTATCGTGCACCGCACCCTCCACCCTGCCCTGTAGTGCAACTGATGTCCCTCTCTCCAAAAATGTACTCAATGGGACCGTAAAGTTGCAACCACACACAAGTTGACCTGCTGTGAGGTAAAATCGAGTTAGTACATTTCAAACATGAAAAAGGTCATTTTAAAATCAACATGAAAAACCAAAATTCCAAAAGTATAAAACACAAAAAAATGCTTACCGAAGAAAGAAAATGTATCGTGCACCGCACCCTCCACCCTGCCCTGTGGTGCAACTGATGTCCCTCTCTCCAAAAATGTACTCAATGGGACCGTAAAGTTGCAACCACACACAAGTTGACCTGCTGTGAGGTAAAATCGAGTTAGTACATTTCAAACATGAAAAAGGTCATTTTAAAATCAACATGGTTGGTTGGTTGGTTGGTTTGGGGAAGCAGACCAGACAGCGTGGTCATCGGTCTCATCGGATTAGGGAAGGATGGGGAAGGAAGTCGGCCGTGCCCTTTCAGAGGAACCATCCCGGCATTTGCCTGGAGTGATTTAGGGAAATCACGGAAAACCTAAATCAGGATGGCCGGACGCGGGATTGAACCGTCGTCCTTCAATCAACATGAAAAACCAAAATTCCAAAAGTATAAAACACAAAAAAATGTTTACCGAAGAAAGAAAATGTATAGAGCTCCGCACCCTCCACCCTGCCCTGTGGTGCAACTGATGTCCCTCTCTCCAAAAATGTACTCAATGGGACCGTAAAGTTGCAACCACACACAAGTTGACCTGCTGTGAGGTAAAATCGAGTTAGTACATTTCAAACATGAAAAAGGTCATTTTAAAATCAACATGAAAAACCAAAATTCCAAAAGTATAATACACAAAAAAATGCTTACCGAAGAAAGAAATTGTATAGAGCTCCGCACCCTCCACCCTACCCTGTGGTGCAACGGTTGTCCCTCTCTCCAAAAATGTACTCAATGGGACCGTAAAGTTGCAACCACACACAAGTTGACCTGCTGTGAGGTAAAATCGAGTTAGTACATTTCAAACATGAAAAAGGTCATTTTAAAATCAACATGAAAAACCAAAATTAAAAAAGTATTAAACACAAAAATATGCTTAACGAAGAAAGAAAATGTATCGTGCACCGCACCCTCCACCCTGCCCTGTGGTGCAACTGATGTCCCTCTCTCCAAAAATGTACTCAATGGGACCGTAAAGTTGCAACCACACACAAGCTGACCTGCTGTGAGGTAAAATCGAGTTAGTACATTTCAAACATGAAAAAGGTCATTTTAAAATCAACATAAAAAACCAAAATTCCAAAAGTATAAAACACAAAAAAATGCTTACCGAAGAAAGAAAATGTATCGTGCACCGCACCCTCCACCCTGCCCTGTGGTGCAACTGATGTCCCTCTCTCCAAAAATGTACTCAATGGGACCGTAACGCTGCAACCACACACAAGCTGACCTGCTGTGAGGTAAAATCGAGTTAGTACATTTCAAACATGAAAAAGGTTATTTTAAAATCAACATGAAAATCCAAAATTCCAAAAGTATAAAACACAAAAAAATGCTTACCGAAGAAAGAAAATGTATAGAGCTCCGCACCCTCCACCCTGCAGTGTGGTGCAACTGATGTCCGTGTCTCCAAAAATGTACTCAATGGGACCGTAAAGTTGCAACCACACACAAGTTGACCTGCTGTGAGGTAAAATCGAGTTAGTACATTTCAAACATGAAAAAGGTCATTTTAAAATCAACATGAAAAACCAAAATTCCAAAAGTATAAAACACAAAAAAATGCTTACCGAAGAAAGAAAATGTATAGAGCTCCGCACCCTCCACCCTGCCCTTTGGTGCAACTGATGTCCCTCTCTCCAAAAATGTACTCAATGGGACCGTAAAGTTGCAACCACACACAAGTTGACCTGCTGTGAGGTAAAATCGAGTTAGTACATTTCAAACATGAAAAAGGTCATTTTAAAATCAACATGAAAAACCAAAATTCCAAAAGGATTAAACACAAAAATATGCTTACCGAAGAAAGAAAATGTATCGTGCACCGGACCCTCCACCCTGCCCTGAGGTGCAACTGATGTCCCTGTCTCCAAAAATGTACGCAATGGGACCGTAAAGTTGCAACCACACACAAGTTGACCTGCTGTGAGGTAAAATCGAGTTAGTACATTTCAAACATGAAAAAGGTCATTTTAAAATCAACATGAAAAACCAAAATTCCAAAAGTATAAAACACAAAAAAATGCTTACCGAAGAAAGAAAATGTATCGTGCACGGCACCCTCCACCCAGCCCTGTGGTGCAAATGATGTCCCTCTCTCCAAAAATGTACTCAATGGGACCGTAATGCTGCAACCACACACAAGCTGACCTGCTGTGAGGTAAAATCGAGTTAGTACATTTCAAACACGAAAAAGGTCATTTTAAAATCAACATGAAAAACCAAAATTTCAAAAGTATAAAACACAAAAAAATGCTTACCGAAGAAAGAAAATGTATAGAGCTCCGCACCCTCCACCCTGCCCTGTGGTGCAACTGATGTCCCTCTCTCCAAAAATGTACTCAATGGGACCGTAAAGTTGCAACCACACACAAGTTGACCTGCTGTGAGGTAAAATCGAGTTAGTACATTTCAAACATGAAAAAGGTCATTTTAAAATCAACATGAAAAACCAAAATTCCAAAAGTATTAAACACAAAAAATGCTTACCGAAGAAAGAAAATGTATCGTGCACCGCACCCTCCACCCTGCCCTGTGGTGCAACTGATGTCCCTCTCTCCAAAAATGTACTCAATGGGACCGTAAAGTTGCAACCACACACAAGTTTACCTGCTGTGATGTAAAATCGAGTTAGTACATTTCAAACATGAAAAAGGTCATTTTAAAATCAACATGAAAAACCTAAATTCCAAAAGTATAAAACACAAAAAAATGCTTACCGAAGAAAGAAAATGTATCGTGCACCGCACCCTCCACCCTGCCCTGTGGTGCAACTGATGTCCCTCTCTCCAAAAATGTACTCAATGGGACCGTAATGTTGCAACCACACACAAGTTGACCTGCTGTGAGGTAAAATCGAGTTAGTACATTTCAAACATGAAAAAGGTCATTTTAAAATCAACATGAAAAACCAAAATTCCAAAAGTATAAAACACAAAAAAATGCTTACCGAAGAAAGAAAATGTATCGTGCACCGCACCCTCCACCCTGCCCTATGGTGCAACTGATGTCCCTCTCTCCAAAAATGTACTCAATGGGACCGTAAAGTTGCAACCACACACAAGTTGACCTGCTGTGAGGTAAAATCGAGTTAGTACATTTCAAACATGAAAAAGGTCATTTTAAAATCAACATGAAAAACCAAAATTCCAAAAGTATAAAACACAAAAAAATGCTTACCGAAGAAAGAAAATGTATCGTGCACCGCACCCTCCACCCTGCCCTATGGTGCAACTGATGTCCCTCTCTTCAAAAATGTACTCAATGGGACCGTAAAGTTGCAACCACACACAAGCTGACCTGCTGTGAGGTAAAATCGTGTTAGTACATTTCAAACATGAAAAAGGTCATTTTAAAATCAACATGAAAAACCAAAATTCCAAAAGTATAAAACACAAAAAAATGCTTACCGAAGAAAGAAAATGTATAGAGCTCCGCACCCTCCACCCAGCCCTGTGGTGCAACTGATGTCCCTCTCTCCAAAAATGTACTGAATGGGACCGTAATGCTGCAACCACACACAAGCTGACCTGCTGTGAGGTAAAATCGAGTTAGTACATTTCAAACATGAAAAAGGTCATTTTAAAATCAACACGAAAAACCAAAATTCCAAAAGTATAAAACACAAAAAAATGCTTACCGAAGAAAGAAATTGTATAGAGCTCCGCACCCTCCACCCTGCCCTGTTGTGCAACTGATGTCCCTCTCTCCAAAAATGTACTCAATGGGACCGTAATGCTGCAACCACACACAAGCTGACCTGCAGTGAGGTAATATCGAGTTAGTACATTTCAAACATGAAAAAGGTCATTTTAAAATCAACATGAAAAACCAAAATTCCAAAAGTATAAAACACAAGAAAATGTTTACCGAAGAAAGAAAATGTATAGAGCTCCGCACCCTCCACCCTGCCCTGTGGTGCAACTGATGTCCCTCTCTCCAAAAATGTACTCAATGGGACCGTAAAGTTGCAACCACACACAAGTTGACCTGCTGTGAGGTAAAATCGAGTTAGTACATTTCAAACATGAAAAAGGTCATTTTAAAATCAACATGAAAAACCAAAATTCCAAAAGTATTAAACACAAAAATATGCTTACCGAAGAAAGAAAATGTATCGTGCACCGCACCCTCCACCCTGCCCTGTGGTGCAACTGATGTCCCTCTCTCCAAAAATGTACTCAATGGGACCGTAAAGTTGCAACCACACACAAGCTGACCTGCTGTGAGGTAAAATCGAGTTAGTACATTTCAAACATGAAAAAGGTCATTTTAAAATCAACATGAAAAACCAAAATTCCAAAAGTATAAAACACAAAAAAATGTTTACCGAAGAAAGAAAATGTATAGAGCTCCGCACCCTCCACCCTGCCCTGTGGTGCAACTGATGTCCCTCTCTCCAAAAATGTACTCAATGGGACCGTAAAGTTGCAACCACACACAAGTTGACCTGCTGTGAGGTAAAATCGAGTTAGTACATTTCAAACATGAAAAAGGTCATTTTAAAATCAACATGAAAAACCAAAATTCCAGAAGTATAAAACACAAAAAAATGCTTACCGAAGAAAGAAATTGTATAGAGCTCCGCACCCTCCACCCTACCCTGTGGTGCAACGGTTGTCCCTCTCTCCAAAAATGTACTCAATGGGACCGTAAAGTTGCAACCACACACAAGTTGACCTGCTGTGAGGTAAAATCGAGTTAGTACATTTCAAACATGAAAAAGGTCATTTTAAAATCAACATGAAAAACCAAAATTCCAAAAGTATTAAACACAAAAATATGCTTCACGAACAAAGAAAATGTATCGTGCACCGCACCCTCCACCCTGCCCTGTGGTGCAACTGATGTCCCTCTCTCCAAAAATGTACTCAATGGGACCGTAAAGTTGCAACCACACACAAGCTGACCTGCTGTGAGGTAAAATCGAGTTAGTACATTTCAAACATGAAAAAGGTCATTTTAAAATCAACATGAAAAACCAAAATTCCAAAAGTATAAAACACAAAAAAATGCTTACCGAAGAAAGAAAATGTATCGTGCACCGCACCCTCCACCCTGCCCTGTGGTGCAACTGATGTCCCTCTCTCCAAAAATGTACTCAATGGGACCGTAATGCTGCAACCACACACAAGCTGACCTGCTGTGAGGTAAAATCGAGTTAGTACATTTCAAACATGAAGAAGGTTATTTTAAAATCAACATGAAAAACCAAAATTCCAAAAGTATAAAACACAAAAAAATGCTTACCGAAGAAAGAAAATGTATAGAGCTCCGCACCCTCCACCCTGCCCTGTGGTGCAACTGATGTCCCTCTCTCCAAAAATGTAATCAATGGGACCGTAAAGTTGCAACCACACACAAGTTGACCTGCTGTGAGGTAAAATCGAGTTAGTACATTTCAAACATGAAAAAGGTCATTTTAAAATCAACATGAAAAACCAAAATTCCAAAAGTATAAAACACAAAAAAATGCTTACCGAAGAAAGAAAATGTATCGTGCACCGCACCCTCCACCCTGCCCTGTGGTGCAACTGATGTCCGTGTCTCCAAAAATGTACTCAATGGGACCGTAAAGTTGCAACCACACACAAGTTGACCTGCTGTGAGGTAAAATCGAGTTAGTACATTTCAAACATGAAAAAGGTCATTTTAAAATCAACATGAAAAACCAAAATTCCAAAAGTATAAAACACAAAAAAATGCTTACCGAAGAAAGAAAATGTATAGAGCTCCGCACCCTCCACCCTGCCCTGTGGTGCAACTGATGTCCCTCTCTCCAAAAATGTACTCAATGGGACCGTAAAGTTGCAACCACACACAAGTTGACCTGCTGTGAGGTAAAATCGAGTTAGTACATTTCAAACATGAAAAAGGTCATTTTAAAATCAACATGAAAAACCAAAATTCCAAAAGTATAAAACACAAAAAAATGCTTACCGAAGAAAGAAAATGTATCGTGCACCGCACCCTCCACCCTGCCCTGTGGTGCAACTGATGTCCGTGTCTCCAAAAATATACTCAATGGGACCGTAAAGTTGCAACCACACACAAGTTGACCTGCTGTGAGGTAAAATCGAGTTAGTACATTTCAAACATGAAAAAGGTCATTTTAAAATCAACATGAAAAACCAAAATTCCAAAAGTATAAAACACAAAAAAATGCTTACCGAAGAAAGAAAATGTATAGAGCTCCGCACCCTCCACCCTGCCCTGTGGTGCAACTGATGTCCCTCTCTCCAAAAATGTACTCAATGGGACCGTAATGTTGCAACCACACACAAGTTGACCTGCTGTGAGGTAAAATCGAGTTAGTACATTTCAAACATGAAAAAGGACATTTTAAAATCAACATGAAAAACCAAAATTCCAAAAGTATAAAACACAAAAAAATGCTTACCGAAGAAAGAAAATGTATCGTGCACCGCACCCTCCACCCTGCCCTGTGGTGCAACTGATGTCCGTGTCTCCAAAAATGTACTCAATGGGACCGTAAAGTTGCAACCACACACAAGTTGACCTGCTGTGAGGTAAAATCGAGTTAGTACATTTCAAACATGAAAAAGGTCATTTTAAAATCAACATGAAAAACCAAAATTCCAAAAGGATTAAACACAAAAATATGCTTACCGAAGAAAGAAAATGTATCGTGCACCGCACCCTCCACCCTGCCCTGTGGTGCAACTGATGTCCCTGTCTCCAAAAATGTACGCAATGGGACCGTAAAGTTGCAACCACACACAAGTTGACCTGCTGTGAGGTAAAATCGAGTTAGTACATTTCAAACATGAAAAAGGTCATTTAAAAATCAACATGAAAAACCAAAATTCCAAAAGTATAAAACACAAAAAAATGCTTACCGAAGAAAGAAAATGTATCGTGCACGGCACCCTCCACCCTGCCCTGTGGTGCAAATGATGTCCCTCTCTCCAAAAATGTACTCAATGGGACCGTAATGCTGCAACCACACACAAGCTGACCTGCTGTGAGGTAAAATCGAGTCAGTACATTTCAAACACGAAAAAGGTCATTTTAAAATCAACATGAAAAACCAAAATTTCAAATGTATAAAACACAAAAAAATGCTTACCGAAGAAAGAAAATGTATAGAGCTCCGCACCCTCCACCCTGCCCTGTGGTGCAACTGATGTCCCTGTCTCCAAAAATGTACTCAATGGGACCGTAAAGTTGCAACCACACACAAGTTGACCTCCTGTGAGGTAAAATCGAGTTAGTACATTTCAAACATGAAAAAGGTCATTTTAAAATCAACATGAAAAACCAAAATTCCAAAAGTATTAAACACAAAAAATGCTTACCGAAGAAAGAAAATGTATCGTGCACCGCACCCTCCACCCTGCCCTGTGGTGCAACTGATGTCCCTCTCTCCAAAAATGTACTCAATGGGACCCTAAAGTTGCAACCACACACAAGTTGACCTGCTGTGAGGTAAAATCGAGTTAGTACATTTCAAACATGAAAAAGGTCATTTTAAAATCAACATGAAAAACCTAAATTCCAAAAGTATAAAACACAAAAAAATGCTAACCGAAGAAAGAAAATGTATCGTGCACCGCACCCTCCACCCTGCCCTGTGGTGCAACTGATGTCCCTCTCTCCAAAAATGTACTCAATGGGACCGTAATGTTGCAACCACACACAAGTTGACCTGCTGTGAGGTAAAATCGAGTTAGTACATTTCAAACATGAAAAAGGTCATTTTAAAATCAACATGAAAAACCAAAATTCCAAAAGTATAAAACACAAAAAAATGCTTACCGAAGAAAGAAAATGTATCGTGCACCGCACCCTCCACCCTGCCCTGTGGTGCAACTGATGTCCCTCTCTCCAAAAATGTACACAATGGGACCGTAAAGTTGCAACCACACACAAGTTGACCTGCTGTGAGGTAAAATCGAGTTAGTACATTTCAAACATGAAAAAGGTCATTTTAAAATCAATATGAAAAACCAAAATTCCAAAAGTATTAAACACAAAAAAATGCTTACCGAAGAAAGAAAATGTATCGTGCACCGCACCCTCCACCCTGCCCTGTGGTGCAACTGATGTCCCTCTCTCCAAAAATGTACTCAATGGGACCGTAAAGTTGCAACCACACACAAGTTGACCTGGGGTGAGGTAAAATCGAGTTAGTACATTTCAAACATGAAAAAGGTCATTTTAAAATCAACATGAAAAACCAAAATTCCAAAAGTATAAAACACAAAAAAATGCTTACCGAAGAAAGAAAATGTATCGTGCACCGCACCCTCCACCCTGCCCTGTGGTGCAACTGATGTCCCTCTCTCCAAAAATGTACTCAATGGGACCGTAAAGTTGCAACCACACACAAGTTGACCTGCTGTGAGGTAAAATCGAGTTAGTACATTTCAAACATGAAAAAGGTCATTTTAAAATCAACATGAAAAACCAAAATTCCAAAAGTATAAAACACAAAAAAATGCTTACCGAAGAAAGAAAATGTATCGTGCACCGCACCCTCCACCCTGCCCTGTGGTGCAACTGATGTCCCTCTCTCCAAAAATGTACTCAATGGGACCGTAAAGTTGCAACCACACACATGTTGACCTGCTGTGAGGTAAAATCGAGTTAGTACATTTCAAACATGAAAAAGGGCATTTTAAAATCAACATGAAAAACCAAAATTCCAAAAGTATAAAACACAAAAAAATGCTTACCGAAGAAAGAAAATGTATCGTGCACCGCACCCTCCACCCTGCCCTGTGGTGCAACTGATGTCCCTCTCTCCAAAAATGTACTCAATGGGACCGTAAAGTTGCAACCACACACAAGTTGACCTGCTGTGAGGTAAAATCGAGTTAGTACATTTCAAACATGAAAAAGGTCATTTTAAAATCAACATGAAAAACCAAAATTCCAAAAGTATTAAACACAAAAAAATGCTTACCGAAGAAAGAAAATGTATCGTGCACCGCACCCTCCACCCTGCCCTGTGGTGCAACTGATGTCCCTCTCTCCAAAAATGTACTCAATGGGACCGTAAAGTTGCAACCACACACAAGTTGACCTGCTGTGAAGTAAAATCGAGTTAGTACATTTCAAACATGAAAAAGGTCATTTTAAAGTCAACATGAAAAACCAAAATTCCAAAAGTATAAAACACAAAAAAATGCTTACCGAAGAAAGAAAATGTATCGTGCACCGCACCCTCCACCCTGCCCTGTGGTGCAACTGATGTCCCTCTCTCCAAAAATGTACTCAATGGGACCGTAATGTTGCAACCACACACAAGTTGACCTGCTGTGAGGTAAAATCGAGTTAGTACATTTCAAACATGAAAAAGGTCATTTTAAAATCAACATGAAAAACCAAAATTCCAAAAGTATAAAACACAAAAAAAATGCTTACCGAAGAAAGAAAATGTATCGTGCACCGCACCCTCCACCCTGCCCTGTGGTGCAACTGATGTCCCTGTCTCCAAAAATGTACTCAATGGGACCGTAAAGTTGCAACCACACACAAGTTGACCTCCTGTGAGGTAAAATCAAGTTAGTACATTTCATACATGAAAAAGGTCATTTTAAAATCAACATGAAAAACCAAAATTCCAAAAGTATAAAACACAAAAAAATGCTTACCGAAGAAAGAAAATGTATCGTGCACCGCACCCTCCACCCTGCCCTGTGGTGCAACTGATGTCCCTCTCTCCAAAAATGTACTCAATGGGACCGTAAAGTTGCAGCCACACACAAGTTGACCTGCTGTGAGGTAAAATCGAGTTAGTACATTTCAAACATGAAAAAGGTCATTTTAAAATCAACATGAAAAACCAAAATTCCAAAAGTATAAAACACAAAAAAATGCTTACCGAAGAAAGAAAATGTATCGTGCACCGCACCCTCCACCCTGCCCTGTGGTGCAACTGATGTCCCTCTCTCCAAAAATGTACTCAATGGGACCGTAAAGTTGCAACCACACACAAGTTGACCTGCTGTGAGGTAAAATCGAGTTAGTACATTTCAAACATGAAAAAGGTCATTTTAAAATCAACATGAAAAACCAAAATTCCAAAAGTATTAAACACAAAAATGTGCTTACCGAAGAAAGAAAATGTATCGTGCACGGCACCCTCCACACTGCCCTGCGGTGCAAATGATGTCCCTCTCTCCAAAAATGTACTCAATGGGACCGTAATGCTGCAACCACACACAAGTTGACCTGCTGTGAGGTAAAATCGAGTTAGTACATTTCAAACACGAAAAAGGTCATTTTAAAATCAACATGAAAAACCAAAATTCCAAAAGTATAAAACGCAAAAAAATGCTTACCGAAGAAAGAAAATGTATAGAGCTCCGCACCCTCCACCCTGCCCTGTGGTGCAACTGATGTCCCTGTCTCCAAAAATGTACTCAATGGGACCGTAAAGTTGCAACCACACACAAGTTGACCTGCTGTGAGGTAAAATCGAGTTAGTACATTTCAAACATGAAAAAGGTCATTTTAAAATCAACATGTAAAACCAAAATTCCAAAAGTATTATACACAAAAAAATGCTTACCGAAGAAAGAAAATGTATCGTGCACCGCACCCTCCACCCTGCCCTGTGGTGCAACTGATGTCCCTCTCTCCAAAAATGTACTCAATGGGACCGTAAAGTTGCAACCACACACAAGTTGACCTGGGGTGAGGTAAAATCGAGTTAGTACATTTCAAACATGAAAAAGGTCATTTTAAAATCAACATGAAAAACCAAAATTCCAAAAGTATAAAACACAAAAAAATGCTTACCGAAGAAAGAAAATGTATCGTGCACCGCACCCTCCACCCTGCCCTGTGGTGCAACTGATGTCCCTCTCTCCAAAAATGTACTCAATGGGACCGTAAAGTTGCAACCACACACAAGTTGACCTGCTGTGAGGTAAAATCGAGTTAGCACATTTCAAACATGAAAAAGGTCATTTTAAAATCAACATGAAAAACCAAAATTCCAAAAGTATTAAACACAAAAAAATGCTTACCGAAGAAAGAAAATGTATCGTGCACCGCACCCTCCACCCTGCCCTGTGGTGCAACTGATGTCCCTCTCTCCAAAAATGTACTCAATGGGACCGTAAAGTTGCAACCACACACAAGTTGACCTGCTGTGAAGTAAAATCGAGTTAGTACATTTCAAACATGAAAAAGGTCATTTTAAAGTCAACATGAAAAACCAAAATTCCAAAAGTATAAAACACAAAAAAATGCTTACCGAAGAAAGAAAATGTATCGTGCACTGCACCCTCCACCCTGCCCTGTGGTGCAACTGATGTCCCTCTCTCCAAAAATGTACTCAATGGGACCGTAATGTTGCAACCACACACAAGTTGACCTGCTGTGAGGTAAAATCGAGTTAGTACATTTCAAACATGAAAAAGGTCATTTTAAAATCAACATGAAAAACCAAAATTCCAAAAGTATAAAACACAAAAAAATGCTTACCGAAGAAAGAAAATGTATCGTGCACCGCACCCTCCACCCTGCCCTGTGGTGCAACTGATGTCCCTGTCTCCAAAAATGTACTCAATGGGACCGTAAAGTTGCAACCACACACAAGTTGACCTCCTGTGAGGTAAAATCAAGTTAGTACATTTCATACATGAAAAAGGTCATTTTAAAATCAACATGAAAAACCAAAATTCCAAAAGTATAAAACACAAAAAAATGCTTACCGAAGAAAGAAAATGTATCGTGCACCGCACCCTCCACCCTGCCCTGTGGTGCAACTGATGTCCCTCTCTCCAAAAATGTACTCAATGGGACCGTAAAGTTGCAACCACACACAAGTTGACCTGCTGTGAGGTAAAATCGAGTTAGTACATTTCAAACATGAAAAAGGTCATTTTAAAATCAACATGAAAAACCAAAATTCCAAACGTATAAAACACAAAAAAATGCTTACCGAAGAAAGAAAATGTATCGTGCACCGCACCCTCCACCCTGCCCTGTGGTGCAACTGATGTCCCTCTCTCCAAAAAAGTACTCAATGGGACCGTAAAGTTGCAACCACACACAAGTTGACCTGCTGTGAGGTAAAATCGAGTTAGTACATTTCAAACATGAAAAAGGTCATTTTAAAATCAACATGAAAAACCAAAATTCCTAAAGTATTAAACACAAAAATATGCTTACCGAAGAAAGAAAATGTATCGTGCACGGCACCCTCCACACTGCCCTGCGGTGCAAATGATGTCCCTCTCTCCAAAAATGTACTCAATGGGACCGTAATGCTGCAACCACACACAAGCTGACCTGCTGTGAGGTAAAATCGAGTTAGTACATTTCAAACATGAAAAAGGTCATTTTAAAATCAACATGAAAAACCAAAATTCCAAAAGTATAAAACACAAAAAAATGCTTACCGAAGAAAGAAAATGTATCGTGCACCGCACCTTCCACCCTGCCCTGTGGTGCAACTGATGTCCCTCTCTCCAAAAATGTACTCAATGGGACCGTAAAGTTGCAACCACACACAAGTTGACCTGCTGTGAGGTAAAATCGAGTTAGTACATTTCAAACATGAAAAAGGTCATTTTAAAATCAACATGAAAAACCAAAATTCCAAAAGTATAAAACACAAAAAAATGCTTACCGAAGAAAGAAAATGTATCGTGCACGGCACCCTCCACCCTGCCCTGTGGTGCAAATGATGTCCCTCTCTCCAAAAATGTACTCAATGGGACCGTAATGCTGCAACCACACACAAGCTGACCTGCTGTGAGGTAAAATCGAGTTAGTACATTTCAAACACGAAAAAGGTAATTTAATATCAACATGAAAAACCAAAATTCCAAAAGTATAAAACACAAAAAAATGCTTACCGAAGAAAGAAAATGTATAGAGCTCCGCACCCTCCACCCTGCCCTGTGGTGCAACTGATGTCCCTGTCTCCAAAAATGTACTCAATGGGACCGTAAAGTTGCAACCACACACAAGTTGACCTGCTGTGAGGTAAAATCGAGTTAGTACATTTCAAACATGAAAAAGGTCATTTTAAAATCAACATGTAAAACCAAAATTCCAAAAGTATTAAACACAAAAAAATGCTTACCGAAGAAAGAAAATGTATCGTGCACCGCACCCTCCACCCTGCCCTGTGGTGCAACTGATGTCCCTCTCTCCAAAAATGTACTCAATGGGACCGTAAAGTTGCAACCACACACAAGTTGACCTGCTGTGAGGTAAAATCGAGTTATTACATTTCAAACATGAAAAAGGTCATTTTAAAATCAACATGAAAAACCAAAATTCCAAAAGTATAAAACACAAAAAAATGCATACCGAAGAAAGAAAATGTATCGTGCACGGCACCCTCCACACTGCCCTGCGGTGCAAATGATGTCCCTCTCTCCAAAAATGTACTCAATGGGACCGTAATGCTGCAACCACACACAAGCTGACCTGCTGTGAGGTAAAATCGAGTTAGTACATTTCAAACATGAAAAAGGACATTTTAAAATCAACATGAAAAACCAAAATTCCAAAAGTATAAAACACAAAAAAATGCTTACCGAAGAAAGAAAATGTATCGTGCACCGCACCTTCCACCCTGCCCTGTGGTGCAACTGATGTCCCTCTCTCCAAAAATGTACTCAATGGGACCGTAAAGTTGCAACCACACACAAGTTGACCTGCTGTGAGGTAAAATCGAGTTAGTACATTTCAAACATGAAAAAGGTCATTTTAAAATCAACATGAAAAACCAAAATTCCAAAAGTATAAAACACAAAAAAATGCTTACCGAAGAAAGAAAATGTATCGTGCACGGCACCCTCCACCCTGCCCTGTGGTGCAAATGATGTCCCTCTCTCCAAAAATGTACTCAATGGGACCGTAATGCTGCAACCACACACAAGCTGACCTGCTGTGAGGTAAAATCGAGTTAGTACATTTCAAACACGAAAAAGGTAATTTAATATCAACATGAAAAACCAAAATTCCAAAAGTATAAAACACAAAAAAATGCTTACCGAAGAAAGAAAATGTATAGAGCTCCGCACCCTCCACCCTGCCCTGTGGTGCAACTGATGTCCCTGTCTCCAAAAATGTACTCAATGGGACCGTAAAGTTGCAACCACACACAAGTTGACCTGCTGTGAGGTAAAATCGAGTT